>NW_024354503.1:2667858-2719794 GCF_902729225.1 Pteropus medius | reverse complement strand
CCGGGGCCGCCGGGGAGGGGGCTGCGCGGGGCCCGCGGGCACCGGGGGAGGAAGGAAGTGATCTTACAGGAAGAGCCCGGGAGCTCCCGAGGAGGAGGAGGAGGGAGGTTAGGGAGCGCACCGGCCGGCGTGCGGGGCCGGCCGCGGGACCCGGCTGCGGGGGCGCGGGCTGGGTGGGGAGGGGTCCCGTCGCCGCCGCCGCAGCAGCTGTTGGCCCGCCTTGCCCGCCCGCGTCCCGGCGGATGCTGGTCTCGCAGCCAGACCGCCGGGCCGGGAAGGAATTCGAGGCATTCGCTTTGTTTAAGTTGCCAGTAGACAGTCCTTAGGACTAATTAATGGTGGAATCTGCAGGGGGACGCGGGCGAGCCGGGCCGGGGCCGCCCCCAGCCCGCCTGCCGCCGCCGCGGTGAACTTTCCGCAGCGCGCGCGGCCCGCCTCCCTGCGCACCCCCACCCCTGCCCGGGCGGGGAAGGAGCCATGGCTTCCCGAAAACGCAGGAATGAAGTGCGGTTTCTGGGGCTGGTGGCCTGGGGCTGCGGAGCTGCCAGCAGGGAACCCGGCGTCCCGGAGCGGCCGGGCTGGGGTTCCGAGCCCGGTTTAGCGCTCTCTGAGGTGCCTGCGGTTTCTGTTAATAACCTTGGAGGAGGCTCTGCGAGCCGAAAGACCATCTTGCTTTGGAGCATCTGTTTCTTCAACGCGTCAGCCCCTTTCCTAACACTGCAGAGCTTGTTGTGGCTTGTTTCGGAAATGCCGAGACCAGTGCTCACACTTGAGGGTGGGAGAGGGCAAGAGTCTAGGCAACCCCCAAAAACGCTGCAGTGAGATCTCCACAAAGACTGCTTGCAGATTCTCCGTCGCACCTTCATTGACTTGAATGACCTTGGGAAAAGAATTGTGCTTTTAAGCTCCTGGTACCTTATTTGTCGGTTGAAGAGAAAATACTCTCTGGACTTCCCTGCCTTTTGGGGATATTTTGAGAGATAGGGTTTGTTCAGGGTTTTTTTACAAACTGCTGCAGTGCAGGCCTAAGGATCTGGTCTAGCGTAAGAACCGGGGGTAATCCAGATCACCTAATAAGATTTTATTACCTCATATTAGGGAGAGAGGGGTTTGGATTTTAGTGGGAATATTTCCGTTCTGAGAATCTGTCCGGTATGTTCCAGATTGCTTTCTGTCACTCCGTATGAGTGTTTGGTGTGGTTAAATGGAATAACCTCCACAGAAAATTCTTCTTTTTTTAGAAGTAATTATTTTGCTCAGAATTCCCCTTGGGGCAGATTAAGGTTTTGCTCAATTTACTCAGAAGAATTTTCCAGGTTTCTAAAATTAAATCACTTTTCTAAACATAGTAACTCAGGTTTGAAAAACTGGAAATAATAGGATGGGAAGGGAGTTGATTAGAGAGTGAACAAGGAAGCAGATATACAGGTTCATTGTCTTGTGATTACTAATAGGGATTGTGAATTAGCCTCGATTAATAGGTATTTTTCTTACTCTTAAATAATTTAAGACCAAGAAAGGAAACTAATATTGTTGAGTTGCTTACTCTGCTCAGTAATTGTGCTAGGTGGGGTATCTCTCACATAGTCTTCACAACAATGCAGTGAAGTGGTTGGTAGTTGGCATCTCTGTTTCATGGATGAGCAAACTGAGGGTCAGAAGGTAAAATGACTTTACTATTTATAAATACAACTAGTAAGTGGAACTGAAATTCAAATGCAAGTCTTTTTTTGAGGTCCATGGTTATCTCTGCTAGGCATACTGCGTTGGGAACCAAGAGGCCTACTTTCTATGCCATTGACTCAGCCCCTAGGTCACTGTGGACCCTACCTAGACTAAGTCAGTTAAGTCTAGTCCCCAATAATATTGCCTTCTCTTCTTCCAGCAATATTAGTATGTTTTTGAGATGTCCTAGTTTTTTGGTAGAAAGACATACAAGGCTGTGGTAGTACGTCCTATATGCAGTAGGTACTTTAATAATTATTTTCTTGTGGAGTACCTACCTAGGAGATCATTGATTGCATTTATGAAATGGAAGATGTTGGATAGTTAATGGTTCTTCCACTGTAGAGGCCATCATCGAGGTGACATTCATGATCAGAAACCGAACCATTTTTCATGTAACATACCTTACTGAGATAATGTCAGCTTATGAAAAAAGCACATTATATGCAGGTAGGACCCAGATAGTCAAGTCGAAAGATGTTATATAAACTTTCAAGCACATAATAGATACTCAGTAAATGTTTGCTGAATGAATGAATGAATGTATACATTCTTTTAAGTCATAGTTTGTGATGTATACATGACAAATATATATAACTGTGTGATCACCACTACTGCCTTCTTTTGTTTAAACTGTGTTGTCTTTTAGGTATTGGTTAGCAGAGTGATCCCTGGGAATGTTGGGAAGTTTCTATGTTCAGATTCAACACTGGTAGAGTCAGAGTGAATACTACAAGAGTCATTGCTCTAATAACTTCGTAGGAAATAGGAAAACCTTAGGTATTTAATGGCGAGGTGCATGAAGAGATTAAGAGAAGTAGAGATGGGGGCACTTGTCAAATCAAGGGAAATATAAATTTGTGGGGAACCAGGTTTTTATTATTTTTAGGACAGAGGATACATTGTGAAGGAAAAACCTACCCAAAGATTATTAAGGAGTTGAACTTTTATTTTTGTTTCCTTTTCAAAATTGTAGCTTCTCAAATATAAAACTTAACATCTTTGGCTATATTTAAGAAGTGCTTACATATTATGGTTGTTCAAATAATTCTTAAGGGTGGGGATGCTATAAAATGATTGAAGGCCTTACCCTTCCACCTATGACAGAATATCCTTAGTGTTTATCTTTAACTTGTTTAGCTAATATGCCACAAAGAGAATACCTTAGGTAGAAATTGTATCTTGCTGGGAAGACATAAACTATTTTTTCCTTCTCATAATTTCTCAAGTCACTGAACCTGCCCCAATCTGCTTTCATTTAAGTCTGTCTTAGAAAATGCTTAAAACCTGTTACTGAGCTTCTAGAAGAAGCCCCATTTTTACCTCTTTCTCCTTCTTGTTTCTCTTTATCCATTCTATTTCTGTATGTTGACAGTTTTATAATCATCCTCTCCCACCCCTGGATCCTGAGAATGGAAACTTCTCAACCATTGGGCCTCCATATACCATTAGGAAATAATAATTAAATTAAAATACCAGTCTACTAACTCAACATTTTGGCTTATGACCGGGAGAAAATAATAACTCTATGAGGTAGTCATTATCATGAGGGAGCTGAGCTTGGAGCAGTTACTGCCAGAGCTAGTGAGGGGCAGACCATTGATTTGAAGTCAGATATATGATTGATGCTCAGGTTTGGGATCTTTCTGTTTCATTGCACTCTCTGGTGTACTGGGGTTGGGGGCAAGAAGGAGGTGACAAGGGAAGTGCTTAAAAATACCCTATTAAGTTCCAAACATAACAAGCATTGCTAACCTTTTTAGGCATTGCCGTTTTCATCTATTCCTTTCTTAATTTCTGGAGATACTGTCTTACACACCTCCTTATAAATTCTAAAGAATTTATAGCTCATCCTTTATTGCAAAACTCCCTTCCCAGACCCAGCATTTATTCTTTATAAACATGGTACTTTGTATTTACTGGCTGTTCGATTTACCACTCCCCCTGTTTTGTATGTATCTGAAAGCATCATGTTAATCAGTCAATCAAGACCCTACATATTTGCCTATGTTCCTCTATTTCCGTTTTATCTGGACAGAGTAATGTTTTAAAAATGTGCATTATGTTATTAAAAACTTGCATACAGTTTAAAAACTTATTACAGCTTTTATTGAAGTATGTGATAATAATACACACACACACACACACACACAATAATACACACACACATTGTGTTACACAGAAACATACACATATCAAAAAAGTACAATTTGATGACTTTTTTTATGAACTGAATGTACCCATGTAACCAGCACCCAGTACCTAGAAGACTCAATCAAGTGCTCTTTCAGTTCCTGATGCCTTACCACCCTCTCCCCTGCAGGGTGACTTCTAACGACATAGATAAGTTTTGTCTGTTTTCATACTTTTGTAAAAGTGGAATCATACAGCATGTATTTTTGGTCTGGCTACTTTTATTTAACACTATGTCTATGAAGGTGCAAAAACTTAATGGTTTTCTTTTTAGCTTGGAATAAAATCCAAATTTAAAGTCTTTGTCTTGGCCTATAATGCCTTATATGAAATCTGGCCCATGCCTGCTTCTGCAACTACATCTTAAGCCAATATCATTGTCCATTATGCTCCAGTCACATTAGCTTCTTATTTATTTATTTTTAAACTCAGAATATTCTTTCCTGCCTCAGGGCCTTTGTTTGGGTGGCTCTTCTTTGAACGCTTTCCCCTGCTTTTTGCCTGGCTGCCTCCTCCAAGCCTCAGCTTATGTATCAGAGATGCTTTTTTTCATCATCCTATTTTGCTAGTCCTTTCCCGTTATTCCCTATTACTGGCGTCTGTTGTTTCCCTTCACAGCACCTATTACAATTTATAATGATATATCTGCTTGCATGATTATTATCTATCTTCCATACTGAACTTCACAGGACCAGGGAACTCATCTGTTAAGTTCACCAGTGTATACCTAGTACCTAACACAGTGACTGACATGTAGTTATTTAATAAATATTTAATGACCACATGCCCAATTCAGCACCTTTGTTCCCATTATCTTTCATCCTTTTCTTATGCTGTTTAACCATTTAATCTTTTCCATCCTTCAAGGCTCAGCTCAACTACCCCTCTTTGAAGTCTGTCCTGACTTTGCAATAGTAAATCTCTCTTCTCCAGAATTTTGTGACATTTATTGATACTCCTCATGTTCTTGGTAAGTCTCATTAGCATGTATCTCACCTACCTATAGTTGGATCAAAAGCAGCTTACTTTCTCAAAAATCTTGCAGCATGTAATGCCTATAGCCTTGATATTTTTGGTTAGCTTGACTTGCTTGTATGTACCAAACTTGATCAGAAGCTTCTTAATTAGAAGAAGCCAAGTTCATTTTAGCCAGTACTCCCCCCAGTTCCTTTCACTGAGCTTTGCACATGATAGACGCAGAGTTTCTGATGATTGATCATAATGATGCTTATATATATAGGTAGCAATTTTAATTTTTCAGGCTTATTAACATGGATTCTTTTTACTAGAATTCTGCTTAGTGTTTTTTCTAATCCAAAGACTGGGAGTGCCCCAGCTGCTTCGGGCGATATAGCAAGTATTAGGGTGTGAAAGTACAGGAGGCAGGTCCTGGTGCCACAAAGCAGATACTCCTTTGGGATCTGTCTTTGACGAAGAACCGAGTATGCACAGTTCCTTAGAAGGACGCTTAGTGCTTCTCTGATGCTCTCAGATTGGAGTTACTAACTAAAATGAGATACTAGGTAGTCTCTCATTTAAATTATTTAAATAAATGTTGAATAACATTTTATTTGATGTCAACAGTGAACAATTTAAGGCAGTTACATCTGTTGAAAGTCACCTTCTCTGACTTGCCAGTAAGCTCTCAGTAGTTTCTTATCAAAAGCAGAAGAATGTATGTACTAATTTTGTATGTACTTTAAGCCATTTTAAATACAAATTTAAATTAGTAGTAACTGGGGTGGTTTAATTTAATATATTGTACAATTGAGTGATAAATGTCTTTTTTTAAGAGGTGCCTATTATGTATTTTTAAGCAGCGATCGTTTTGACTTCACTGATGCCACTATGTCAGAAGATTGTGGGATAATTTAGTAATTTTTAAAATAAAAACATTGGAGCAGAGGTACTTAGGAAGTTTCTGAGGGATGTTGGAGTAATTTTGTTAACTTTCTTAATCTTCTCATTGTTATCTTTTTCTTTAACAACCTAGAAATATTATATGAAATCAGCCTATTTTTAACTTTTTTTACTCCAACTAGGTCAAAATAAAAAGTATAGGTAAGATCACACATTTTCTTTTGAAATGTGAGGAGACAAATGATAAACTCTATGGGGAATTTATTACAAAAAGTAATTTTTCTGGATGGATTATAAAGTTAGTACATATTTAACCCAGTCTCCTACACTTTATATATTCACAATAGATTGGTCATAGCATTGGCTTCTAGGCATCATGAGATCTTGGAGTACATTTCTGAATCATAAATTTTATTCAAGTAAAGCTTCATTAAAAGTGGTTTATTGTATTCTGATTCTTTAACACTTGGTTACTCATTTGTGTCTTATTCTTTGACCATTTTGGTTAAATAGCACTTTACTGTATAAAGTTCCAATTCCATAGCCTCAGATAGCCTCAATTTTTCCATCTTTAAGCTAATGATAGTGGTTGTAAGGATTAAATAGTTTAATGTGCAAAAGCACTTAGATCATAATGTTGGTACATAGTAAATTAGTCATTATTTCAGTTTTAATGTTGCATTTTTGTTTGCCCAAAGAACCAAGGAAAAATTTCCTCTTATTATTTTAAAAATTGATATGATTTAGTCTAAAGTCAGATAACATTTTTTATATACTGGCAAACTAGAAGGAAACTCAAGAATTTTTAAAAGCTGAATTTTAACTTTACTAATTTTTGATGAAGCTAAGCAAAATTTTTTTTTTCTCCCAGTGACCAGTTTGATTTCCTTTATAATTATAGCAAATCTGTTTTTCTTGAATGGCTCATCCTTAACCCAAATATTGATTATATGGTTATGTTGGTACAAGGAGAGATAATTTCTGCTTGTTCCAACCAGCCCTTCAGTTAAAGAGAGACCCTGCAACTGGAAATTGAGACTGTTGGTAAGATAGCATATGAGAATATTCTAAACAATTACAATCTTTGAAATTAAAGATATTGTCTGGCTATAGAGTTTTGGGATAGTGATATTAATATCGTTAGTCATTTATTTTTGCTTATTCCAGGTACACATTTCTAGTGATTATTATAACACTGGTTATAATAGTTATTTATTAGGCATTATCTTAAGCATTTTATATGCATTAATTCATTTACCTATTTGTTCAACAAATATTTATTGAATGCTTGCCAGGTGTCAGGCACATAATCATATTTAATCCTCACCACACCCATGAAATAGGTATATTGTTTATTATTTTAGTCCATTTCACAGATAAGGAACTGGGGCACAGAGAGGCTGTGTATCTTGTCCAGTGTCTCAAAGCTATCCAGAGTCAGATTTGGGATTTATTTTTAGAATATCAGTCGTGAAGTCTTGGCATGAATTGCTTCTATGCCAGATTTTTATCTTTTAGGAGGGGGGCATTTATCAAATGTTGAAATCTCTGGTACATAGGTTAAAGTCAAGGTGATTAGAGCAGGATATGTTAGGCTAGATAAATAAGCTGGGGTGGTTTCCTCTCTTACCCCAAATCCATCTCTTAAACAGCAACAACAAAAGAACAAAAAAATTTCGACGTTCCTTCTTTTTTGAGAGAATTCCAGTTTACCTAAACTAGTGTGAACTAATTGTAAATTTTCAAGAGGAATGAATATAAATAACCATATTAAGTACTGGTTCTTCAGAGGTATTCAAGGAGCAAAAGTTATAGACACATGATGGTTTAATTTTTAAAGTGAAACAATTTCAGTTGTTATCCACAGTATCATTTTGCGTCGAACTGGTATGCTATTTCAGAAGTTTTGTTACTGGGTAGTTTTATGGTCATCTCTGAGGGATATCTGTAAGGTCTTTTTAAAAATAAGTATTATAGGTTTCCAAATTGGGAAGAAGTTATGTATTAATTCTAGGAGATTTCCAAACTGTGAAATATTTGTAGTATACTTCCCTTGAATTTGTCTCTAGAGCACATTGCACATTCTTAGTCTTCATAAGTCTTCATTTTGGAAAGTTATATTAACTTTTGGAGATAAGCAAGTCTGGTGAATGAAGCGAGTATCAGCATTGTTTTTGGTCATAAATGAGACGTAATTCTAAAAGGTGGAGGGGACTAGGATTTTTTTGTGTCTGTGTCTTTTAGAACTCTACACATGGAGTTTCAGAAAGGGTTAGAGCCTTTTTTTTGGAAGGGAGTCTTGCTTCCCAAAATGACTTGAGTAACAACACTTGTTTTGAATCTCTATAAAGATTATTACTTGAAAATAACTTGTTTAACTTGTATTATGATTGAGTTAAATTTCTCTCTAATGAAAGCATTATCTTGTATTAATACCAACATGATTTTATTTAGATCCTTTTAAAAATTAGCCTTTTTTGCCTCAGAAGGAAAGTTTTTTTTTTTTTTAAAAAGAAAAAAACGAAACATTTTTAGTCTGCTGAGAGGCAAATCTGTATAGGAACAGGTTTGAAATTAATTATTAAAAGGTGAAATGTATTTTTCTGACCCTCTTACCAGGGCGTTATTTGTATAGGTTTTCTGCAGAGGCTGAAGAGTTCAGATTGAAAAATGGTATTACCCACCATTGGTCTGACAGCATTTTCCTGTTACTAAACATAAATAAATCTCTAGTTTTATCCAGTTTCAAGTTAACTGGAAAAGTTAAATTCTGAGCAAGATAAATGATGTTAATTGTTGGCTCTTTAAGTCCTGAATCAGCTTTATCACAAATGTGCTGTCTTCCTAATTACCTGGGAGTATTTATCTGATTTAGGCCATCTAAATTATTTGTATCTAATATCAAATAAGCAGCTCATTTAAGTCTCATAATTGAACATTTTCTAAGAATTCTTAGTCATTGAGGACTAATAATGAAACCTAACATTTATTGACTAAATGCCAGTTACTGTACTTAAGTGCTTTTTATGTCTTTATTTCCCTCTTAATAACCCTTTGGGGTAGATACTATTATTATCCTCATTTAATAGATAGAAAGTCCTTAAGATATGAGATGAGGATGCTCAAAGTCAACACAACTGGTTAACACCAAGCTAGGATTTGACTCCTGAGCTTGCTTGGAAAATTACGTTGTTCAAACCAGAACACTTGATGATTTTATGAACTGTGTGCCTTTAAGATCATTATTCTGTAAGTAAATGAGGTCAACATTGGCTTATGTTTCTTAGGAGAATGCCATTTTCCCATCTTGATAAACTTAAAAATGTATTAAATGTTTTTAAAATGGAAGACTTACAGAGTAAACAGAAGTTGGTTGAACACAGAAGACAGTACAAATGTTGTTAGGCTGTTTGTGTAACAAAGTACTGTTCCTGGTAGCTCTATATCAGGAGTATCAGTTTTTATGCTTTCTACCACTTTCTAGCTGTACTGGAGTGCAATATGGGATATTCTTAATATAATTTGATAAAATTATATACTTTTCAAACATAATGCTAAAGTATTTTTTGTAGGAGCTTGACTGGTGATTGCGTTAGACTTCTGTTTTAAGACTAGATCCCACTGCGATTTGAAAGAGATTATCAGCGTCTTAAAGAACTATGGTGGAAAATAGATGGGTGGATAGTGAAGCAGTTAATGGAGCATGGAGAAATAATAAGATAACTGAGCGATAACATTTCAGATCATAGAGTGGCAAGAGGAGTGGGATTCTAGCAAAAATATTGGGAGATTGGTGGCTCTTGATTAAGTGGTCGAATCCAGACATGTGCAAAGAATCTTTAGGGAAGAGAAGTGGAGAGGAGACAAGGAACACTGGCTTCAGTTACATTTTTGGTCAGTTTTACAACAAATTTAAAAGCCAAAAATTTTGTTAGTTCTACTCAGTTTATAGTACTTGTTTTATATTTAACCCAGATCTAATTTGGAGGAAAAAAAAAAAAGAAGTAAAATATATAGCCCTATTCTTCAGGAATTTAAAATTCTAATTGGGGAGATACCTTGTTTTTGAAACAGTTTCACAGCAGTATTGGACCATATGTAAGTGCCAAAATGGGGGATGTAGACTAGTGGTTTCAGACTTGGGTTTCACAAACCAATCATATTTCAAAAGAGCTGTTTTCTAAGTAAAGAAATGAAAGTGAAAAACAATCTCATCTAATATCACCTACCATTTTATAAAATATGGAACATTTTAAAACATAAGCAAAAGGCATCTCAGATGAAAGGAAGCTTTTTTATATTGAATAATTTAGCCTTATGAAAAATTTACTTCGGTGTTCATTGGTGAATCTATGGTACAGTGGCGACTGCTCTAGGACTGTTGTTATGCTACTAACTTATGTCAAAATGACAGGTTATAGTTTACTGAAATTAGTCTGGGCTGACGTGGTCTGTGAGGGCTTCATAAAGGCAGTTAGACTAGAGCTTTGCAGTAAGATGATGGATAGGATTTGAATAGGCAGAAAAGGAGAAGGGGATGGTTTTCCAGGCCAGGGCAAAGCAAGAGCAAAGATACTGAGATTGGAGTAAACTTGTATTATTGATTGAACCTGAGAATGCTGTGTGATCCAGTAATAGAGTTTAGATTAGATTATGGGCTGGGAGGAGATAAGATTAGTGAAGTAATGGTCAGTCAGGCTATGAACAGTCTTGGAAGTTATGCTGAGGAATTTGGGCTTGATCTTGCCAACATTTGGGAACCATTGAAGGTTTATAAGTAGGGCAGTGACTTGATAACCTTGGAATTATCGACTGATTAATCAGAGGGTTTTATGTAGGTTATTGCTAAGGAGTCCAGTTAAAGATTTTTGAAGAATTTAAGTGTGAACACTTTAGGGACCTGAATTAGAGAATGGGGGCAGGGACACACACACACACACACACACACACACACACGCACACGCGCGCGCGTGTGTGTGTGTGTGTGTGTATGAAGTTTTGAAGAAGAGATAGAACTTGATGATGTGGAGAAAGAAAGTAGAGATAACTCTAAGATTATAAGATTGGTAAAACTGAGGAACATTTGCGATATTAGTTAACTGAAGTCGAGAAAGAGCAAGACAGCCTTTTGCCTCAAATTCTCTGTTAACTACTTTACTTTATATCCATGTGCTTTTACAACTCTTTATTTGAGATATGTTGAAAGTCTCTAAAATTGCCCTGGGATTGAATTGGAAGTTAAAATTTCTTTTATTTTGGAAGTACTCATTTCGGGAAAAAAAACAATACATTCCAGACCACTAAACATTGTATAAATTCTTAATTATGGAAATAATAATCCTAATAAATAGTATCATCATTAGGTGGTATCTAATTATCTAAGTGCAGAGGAATTTTTGGAATGTATTTGTTACTTTAGGATTTTTTTTTAACAGCATTTATCCTATGTATATTAATAGCAGTGTAGCAATAAACTGGTTCACCTTGAATGGTTTAATTCATAATGATTATTTGTTTAAATAGTCTTCCAATTTCTTTCATCGTAGCATGTTACAGTTGAGTATATTATCTACCATTTCTCTAGCATCTACTGTGTAGCAGCAGGTACCTGCTGTGTATTAACCCTTTAATCTTTACAACTACCTCATGAAATAGGTACTACTGTTCCTACTTTACGGATGAGGAAACTGAAGCTCAGAGGAGTTTAAGAAATGTCCCTGGAGGACTGGTAGAATGAGATTCTAGATCACTGACACAAAGCCTATGTTCTTAGTACTGCTGTCCATGGATTAGACATCATATGAAGAAGAATAGAGTGAGTCAGTTGAGATAACTGATTAGACAATGATTAAAACCAGTGAAGTGCTACTCAAATGCTATTGGGTGTCATCTATCCTTTTCTATCCCGTTTTCTTGTGGGTGGAGCTTAAAAGACCAACTATGATCTGTAGCCCTAGTTCTAGTCAATGACATTCACTTATCTTTTGGATAATATATCTCATATCCTTTTGTAAGGCTCTGAGCAAATCCTTTTTAAAAATAAAGGTCCAATTTAGAAAACAAACTGTTGACACAGTTCAACAGATTGCCGGTCTTGGCAAATGAAATTAAAGGAAGTTTCAGGATCCAGCTTCTGGAATTTGAAGATGATTCCACTTGAAAATGTAGTTCAGAGCTATAGACTCAATTTCAAGTGATACCTAGCACTTTTTTGGTGTGTGCCTCTCTTCATTCCCCCCATCATCTGCAGCCATTAAATTCTTTATTGCTTGCCGTTGCTTCAAAGTTCTGTCTACTGCCATCGCCTCTATAATAAAGCTCAGCCCCACCTCTCTCCACCTCATTCCTGATGTTCCTTTACTGACTGCTTTCTACTGGGTCTGATAGGACCTGCACACAAATGCAAGTGAAGTCCTAGGTTCTTAATCTTTTCTCCCAACATTTCCTCTGTTTCTTCACTCGTAGCTGAAAACAAGACCTTTTTTCTAATGAATACTATTATTCCTGTTTTTGCTGGTTGAATACTTTGACTTCTAGGAAAGCAGGGAACAATCACCATGGCTCTCAGACCATTATTTTGCCATTTTTGCATGTCTTCTGATTTTTCAAAGTCTTTACCATCTGCTCTCTCCATTTTCATTACATTTGTCTGGAGACTTTCAGGATCCATATGGATCACTTTTCTTCTCTGTCTCATCCTCTAGTGTCCAGTTTGTCTAGTTCCTCACTATTATTGATTGTCTTTCTTCCTTGCATCTTTACTTCACTCTTCATTGAGTCTTTCAGATTATAAATACACTGCAGTATTTTCTGTCCTTAAACAAATAAATAATAAAATCCCTCTTTCTATCAGAGTTTTTGCCATCCTTTTTTCCCTTTTACTTTCATTTTTTTAAAAAAAGAGCATTCCGTATGCAGTTTTTTCTTTTATACTCTTTAACACCCTTTCCTGTCTTGTTTCTGTCTTCAATACTTTACTGTAAATCCCCTTTCTAAAGATCCAGTACCTGTGTATGCAGGCATTTTCATAGGCTTTTTCTTCCTTAATCTTTTTGCAATCAAACTGTTGATCATCTTCTTCATTGAGCTTCTGTTCTTTGGCTAGGCATTAAAAATATGTTTTTGGCCTTATATAGCCTGCTAAGGCCGCTTTGCCTGGGACTTGGCTGGTTGTTGGACTCTGGTGTTCATCTTGTGGCCTGTACTGACTAGTAGTGAAGAGTTGGAGCAAGTTGGCCCTGTGCATCTTATAGTGTGCTCTGTACCATGTGGACTTTTAAGTAAATAATTGATTTGACTTGTCAGTCTTCCTGTTCTCTCTCTTCCTCTCTCCTTGATCCTGCTGTG
Organism: Pteropus medius; assembly: GCF_902729225.1. Lineage (NCBI taxonomy): Eukaryota > Metazoa > Chordata > Mammalia > Chiroptera > Pteropodidae > Pteropus > Pteropus medius. The sequence goes on along the minus strand of NW_024354503.1, from coordinate 2,706,669 downwards.
GCTTCTGTGTAAGATGGATTGCCCACTTCTGGTCTTGACTCAGGTTAAATACTGTAATATATAAAACCAGACATGTCTGTTTTAGAGCAGACTTTTGGAAAGAGTGATATGAATTGAGTTCTTTTGTAAATGCATGTGAGATTTGAAATGCTCCAAAAAACTTGGGCAAGTTTAATGAATATCAGTGGCCTTGATGAGAACATTTTTATGTTTTCTCTCACATTTTAGTATGATTTTCATGGAAAACTATTTCTGGAAAAAAAAAAAGTTCAGATTCTATCATAGCAAAATAAATACTCTGAAAATCTCAGTACAATAGAATTTTTAAGCCCTGCTTATTTATTTATTTATTTTTTTAGGAGTATTCGGTATAATAACACTGCACTGTGACAGTTCTCTGGGATTTGTTAGGATTTTGACCTAAATTTTCTAAGACAGTTTCAGAAAGTTGCAGAGGTAATTGGGAAGGACTAGCATGAGCAAATGTGGGTTAGGCTAATACAAATGTAGTAGAGTAGATTTTTGAGTCGACATGATTTTTTTGAGGAGGAAATAATACTGAGTAATGCCACTTTGTTTTGTTTCGTTTTGCTATGTTAAATGATCGTTGAAGCCTTGCATCCTGAAATTTTTTTTATCCTTAGAGATTTGAGTCAATCTCTGTCCTTACATGTTTATCTCTTTCCTTAAGAGGAAATGGAATTTATTCAGCCCAGAGAGATGATAAAGAGCTTTGGACTGAGTCTGGAGGTTCTGGTTCGGTCTTTGTCCTTATCTAGCAGTATAAACTTGAACAAGTCACTTTACTCTTTGGGTTTCAGATTTGTCAAATGAGAAGGTGGAGTAAAGAATTTTTAAGAAGATTCTACCATTTTAATTTGAGGTGTTTTTATAAAAAGCCACACACAGTGACTCCCAAAGTCAGTTTACCAATTAATCAGAAATGTGACAATTTAAGAGTTTGCAGTGTTATTTGACATGTAAGAAATACAGCGTAGCTACAAATTAAAAATGGTAGAAGAGATGCTCGTGTCAGCAGCAATGTTATGTGGATTATGAATTTACTAGAAAGTGTTATCAAAGTGTGGAGATGCTGAAATGTGAAATCTAGTATATATGCCCATTTCAAGATTCTATGGCAGCTTTGAGGCAAAAATTCTTTAGGTGTTTGTTTACATGGAAAGTAGGTAAAATGGCCGAGTGAAATAATATTAACAATTACAGCTGATAATATTTGCTTAGCACTTGATTAGTTGATAATGCATTTAGTCCTTAAATAATTCTATATGGTAGGTTTAAACTCTGTTTTACAAACAAGGACAGTGAGACACAACTAAGTAACTTGCCCTTACTGCTATTAAACGACAGACCTATATGATTTCAGAACCTCTGTTCCCCACATAAATTTATCTGTTACTTGTTAATCTCAGAATACATATGAATGATGGTATATATGGTGGTGGGAACAAAGTAGAATTCAAATATTTGACTAGCTTATTGTTTGCTTCCTTAAGCCAGGTGCTGTAATATTCTAACGTAATTTTCCTTATACTTTGCAAGTATATTAGTTTAGTAATTTATATTTATTGACTAGTATGGTCTGGATTTGAATTCCAGTTGTACTATATAATATTTATGTAAACTTAGGAAAAGAACTCTACCTCTTTGTGCCTCAGTTTACTCATTTGAAAAGTGAGATTAATAGTATCTGCCTGATAGTATTGTGAGAAATAAATGAGTTCATGCAAAGGACTTAGAATGACACGAAGTAAATGTACCGTAAATGTTAGCTGTTGTTATTATATTATGCTTTTGACTTTTCCAAGAACTTTAACATTTTCTTCAAATAACATTCCTATGAGAGAGGTGGAGTCTAGACAGAGTCCATCCAGTATATTTAGTCCCATTTTACAGAAGAGAAATCCATAAATGAACTTGTCAAAGGACACCAGGACAAAATTTACTGGAATAAAATTTAATGGATTATTTAATCCTAGTCTGAAATTTAAAAAAATGGTTTGGGATGAATGTCCTAACAGTCACCTCTTGTATGAGTAGAACAGATTTGTGGTGTTTGGAACGAGAAGGGAGATCACTCCCAAATACTCAGGTCTTCTGGTCCTTGATTTTCTTCCTGCTGCTAGAGGGGAGTTGGGGAGGATGTTGCTGTGTAATTCCTAGGTCCTAGTCTAGCCATCTAGCAAGCTGAGAACCAGCATTTGAAGGGTATCAGATTCGCTGGGAACTGAGAAAACAGCTTACCTTTTCTATGTAGAAAAAAAGGTAAAATGTGAGATGTGAGCTACCAGCATGAGCTGTTGCTGTCATGTGAGTTTTCACGGATTTAACTCTTGAACTGCTTTAACTGAATTCCACTCTTTTGTCCCATGTCAGTTTCCTGCAGTTGTTTAGAGGCATTTTTAAGATTTAAGTACTTCTGGCTTTTTTTTTTAATGACCTTCGTGGCTCGATATCTCTCAGCTGTCATCATCTGATTTTGCTGCAGTATGTACTGCATGATCTCTGCATTGCTATAACCAGATCTTGGTCAGATTTGTCCTTTCCATCTCTTTGATGAAAAGATTTCTTCGTGTCTGTCTCTCAGGCTAGTCTGCTGTAGCATTGGAGGCTCTTCCCTCCCTCTTGGAAAAACTTGAAAAAGAGAAATCGCCGTTTGTTGGGGTTTCTTTTGGCTAGGATTTTTTTGGCTGTTAGCCTTCTTTTAGGTCTAGTCTGTAGAGAATGTCTTCAGCAAATGTATACTGTGCCTATTTATGCAAGAGACTACTACCACTAGTCACTGGAAATGCAGAGTGTAAAAATGGACGCATATCGAATTAGACTGAATAATGATTAGGGATAGATGAAGCAATATATCTAGTGGAAGAGAGCTTTAGGATCAGGCATACCTGGATTTAATTCCCAATTCTGCCTTTTATCACCATTGTGACTCTGGGCAAATTGCTTAACCTCCCTGAATCTCAGTTTTCTCATCTACAAATAAAAGAACTAATAATACCTAGTTCTAATACCTAGGGTTGTTTTAAGGATTAATTGAGTTTGAATTTCTGACACTGAACAGAATGCATAGATAGATATTACAATTGTGAGCCCTATTTTTCTGTAAACTTTTGAAGTTGAGTTCCTCATTAAAATTGGTACATTACTACTTAGCTCAGGTTTGTTGTGAAGATTAAATGAGAATAGATAGATAAGTAGGTAGATGAATAGAAAGGAAGAACGATAAGTAGGTAGATAGATAGTCTGGAATGTAGATTTAGTATGTACAAAAATAAAAATAAAACAAATGAAGCAACTGAAGTACTGTAGGCAGGATTTCTTTGGAAGAAACAAAATGCTACCCAAGTCACACCAACACCAGTCATTGCTACTTAAAGTCTTTTTGGGTTACTCTTGCTGTGCTTAGCTAAATATGTGCATTTCTAATTGTATTCTGCCCATGATTCATTATTTCCTCAGTTTATCTCAAAGTCCAGTCCTTATTTGTTTATACGTAATCATATTCTACTCATTCTTAAAGATAACTTAAATTTCACTATGAAGTTCTTTTAGATTACTCCAGAGAAATGATTTTTCACACTTTTAAATTCTATCGTGACACTTAGCATGTAGTTATATGACATTTTTGCTTCCATTAGCTGTCTGGAGAGATCTTCTGTTAATTCTTTAAAGTCTAGTTTAGACATCTTCTCTTCAATGAAACTTTCCTGACTCTATAATAGATCAACTCTTTCTGTACTTTATATTTTTTGTGGTTGGCACTTATCACAGTGTATTATAATCATTTACTTACCTTAGTCTGCTTATAATAGATTATGGATATCATAAGAACAGAGTATTTATCTCTGTAGTCCCACTAATAGCAAATGCCTTACTCAGTAAATATTGAATTGAAGCTTTAATGCATTAACCTTGTGTTGGTATTTTTCTAATGTGATGAAAGGGCATGTGTGGGAAGTTCACTTTTGTGTGTCTGTGTGTTTTAAAATAAAACAAAAATATATATTCATGTAATTCATATCCCATAAAATTTATCATCTTAGGGTATACAGTTCATTGTTTTTTTAAAGCATATTCACAGGGTCGTGCGACCATCATCACTAATTTCAGAACATTTTCATCACTCCAAGGAGAAACCTCATACCCATTAGCAGTCACTTTCCATCCTCCCTTACCTCCAGTCCCTGGCAACCGTAATCTGCTTTCTGTCTCTATGGATTTGCCTATTCTGGACATTTCACATAAATGGAATCATACAGTATGTAGACTTTTGTGTCTGGCTTCATTCATTTACAACGGTGTTTTCAAGGTTCATTCATTTTTAGGGTTGAATAACATCCCATTATATGAACATACCACCTTACATACCACCTTTTGTTTATCTTTTCATCAGTGGATAGACATTTGGGTTGTTTTCACTTTTTGGCTATTACGAGTAAAGATTGCTGTACAAGTTTTTGTATGGACATTTTAATTTCTCTTGGGTATATATCTGGAATGGAATTGATGGGTCACATGTTAACTCTTTTTAACTTTTTCAGGAACAACTAAACTTTTTTCATAGCAACTGTACCATTTTGCATTTCCACCAGGAATGGGTGAAGGTTTCAGTTTCTCCTCATCCTCATTGTCCTTTCCGTTTGTAGTCATACTAGTGGGTGTGAAGTGGTATCTCATTGTGGTCTTGATTTGCATTTCCTTAATGAGTAATGATGTTGGAACATCTTTTCAAACATGCTTATTTACCATTTGCATACCTTGGGAGAAATGACTATGCAAATCTTTTGCCCATTTTTTAATTGGTAATTTGCCTTTTTATTGTTGAATTATAAGAGTTCTCTGTATATTTTGGATACTAATCTCTTGTCAGATATATGACTTGTAAATGTTTTCTCTGACTTTTTGGATCTATTTGCCGGAAATTGATTGCTCACCCCATACCTATGTATGATGTAGTAGAACTAGAGGTTCTGAAAGAGCGTTGAAGTGAGGATGACCATACTGTAGGAAGCACTGAGGTTATGCAGTTCTGGAAGCCTTGAATTATAGGAAAGGTAGTGAGCATTTAACTGGGGACCGGGGAAATACGGGTTTTAGTCTTAGCATTACTACAACCAGATAGTATGACCTTGGGCATACCATGTAATTTTTCAGGGTCTCAGTTTTCTCATCTATAAAGTGATTTGGATTAGATAATCTCTAAGGTCACCACTGAAGTTGTATGAGTTGATAAGGTCCTTGGGGGCACATGCATTATAGGTCTGGTAATACTCCATCTCATTTTGTTCTTAACACAGAACTCATGTGTATGCCGCTGTTACCTTTGCTGGAAAACTTTTTCCCACCCTGTTCAGTCAAGGATCCTCTCTTTAAAACTCATCATAATTAATTTTAATCAGTCATATGAATAAACTTGAATTTTTATGAAAGAATTTATACCTAAAAGACACTTTTAAAAATCTTTTAATCCAGGTCTTTTATTACAAATAATGAATTAGGCATGAAAAAGTTAGGTTCATTTATTTAACATCCGATCTGGTGGGTATTTACTATGTTCTTGGCTGAGGCTGTATAAATAGTGGCAAAATTGAGATGAGAAGTGAGGTCTTCTGGATTCTCAGTCCACTGCTATTTCCAGTATATCACTTTGTCTTGGATTATTACTAAATTAGACTCTGGTTAAGGTGTAGTATCAGGAATTTGCCAGTGTTTTTGCTAAGGGTTACAAAAATTTGCCCCTAAATTCTGATCCCTAATTAATTTGTGGCATCAAGTAGAAAGATATACTTCTTACATATTTTAGATATAAATTGATGCATAGTTTTAATTTTTAATTATCTTCCCTTCCCTCAAGGACTGTTTTCAGCCTTAGAGAGTTACATGTGGCTCTAAAGTCTTGAATTAGCTACCTATGATTTATTGTAACAGTTCCAAACCAACAACATTGGTGTTACGCTGTCTGACCCAGGTTCTCTCTGGTCACTTTGACTCCTGATAAAAATGATTTATATTGGCACTGTGCCTATTCCTAACCACCCGTTTCTAATAATATGGTTTTTCCAAACCTTCAATGGAATATGCAACTACATTGTAATTGCAAATAAAATTCTCCTGAAAAATCTCTAAAGATAAACCCTATCCCATAAGTATATACTAGTGTAGGCTGATTAAATGATTTAAATGGGAGTATAGCATATTCTCAAAGAGTCCACAGTTCTTTATATGCTATTTCAAAAACCAAAAAACACTTAAAAATGAAAAACGTAATTCACTTCATAGCAAAACCTGACCTGAACTAAAGTGAGGCTATTTATAATCTTATCCTACTTAGTATGATTATTCATATATTGAACTATAGAAATATTAATGTGTTTGCCTACTGGGTACTGCCTTAGTTCCTATTATATTACCTTTTTAGATTTTATAAAATCTAAAAAATTCTTAATTCCAAAATACATTTAGCCCAAAACAAGGCACCGTGGTTCTGTATTTGTTTTGTTGGCAGTGGTTTCTTGTTAAATGGATTCTTGAATGAACTGCAGGGAGATGAGTTTTTGTATTGGGCCTTCATAGATTAATAATGCCTGACAGCTGTTCTTTGTTTTTCAAAGAGCATTGCTGTGCCATGTATTCATTAATATTGGGGAAGGCGTTTTTTTCTTGCTCTTCAAAATAGTTGGAAAGTTTTTACAGTTGTGGATACAGAGAACCACAATTTACCACTAAAAAAAAAAATTTAATGGCTATACTAAGAAAGAGAAAAATGGAACCATATAAAATGCTAAGCCACAAAAGTCAGAAAAAGAGTAGATGATGAAAACAGGAACAAAAAACAAGGGCAACAGAACAGTAACAAGTACTTTTATCTACTACTGAGTTTGGCAGCTTCCCAATACTTACCCTTTTTTGATGAGATTGGTGGTGATAATAACTAAAGTGATTTTTTGATATTGGACAGTGAAATGTGTCAACATTTTAGAAGATCTGCATGTCTGTCAGCTTAGTGAACTGATATTTTCCAAATGATCAATGCATGATTTTATAAAATCATGCTTGGGTAAAAGATCCATTCAAAGGCAAGGTAGACCAATGGTTTTTTAATGAAACAGAGTATGAAAAGTTCATATATATTGACTTCAGATTCCATACTGCAACTAACCTGTAAGATACTGCCACTTGTCAAGTTATAGTGTAATGTCAAAGGATAATATCTCTAATCATCTTAAAAGGCTATTAAAATACTTCTTTTTCAAGTACATATTGTGTGAAGTTGCATTTTCTTCATATACTTCAAACAGAATACCATATTATAATGCTTGAACGCAGAAGCACATGTGCCTCAACAGATGTTAAAACATTTGCGAAAGTGTAAAACTAATGTCACTCTTCTCATTAAGGTTTTTGTTTTTGGAAACTATAGTTACTTTCATAAAAAATATATTATTTATGTTAACATAATGAGCTTATTATTTTAAAACCAGTATGTGTTTTAAAAATTTGTTTCAATTTCTTGTTTGGCAAATATAGATAGATATAACTCATGTAAACCAAAGCCTTTTGGGTCTTTGGTAATTTTAAGAGTGTAAAGGAGTTCTGAGATCAAAAAGTTTGAGAACCGCTGACCCATATTCACAATCGTTGATAGTTTGTCACATTTGCTTTATCTATTTGTCTTTTTTCCTGAAACATTTGGAAGCAAGTTGTATACTTCATGACCTGTAACCCTTAAATACTTCCACATTCAACATTGATTCAGTGTCTAATATTCATATTTAATATCCCACTTGTTCTGTAAATGTTCTTTATAGCTTCTTCTCCCCTTCAAAATCCACTTTAAGGATTTCCTGTTACATTTGGTTGTCGTGTCTCTTTTAATCTATAGAGCTGGGGTTGGTAAATTTCTGTAAAGGACCAGATAGTAAATATTTTTGGCTTTGTGGGCTATACTGTCTCTTGGAAGAATAGCAGCCATAGACAATATGTAAATGAATGGATATGGCTGTACTCTAATAAAACTTTAAAGACCACTGATTTAGAAAAGCTCCACTTTAACTTTTATTTTGGTATCTTTAATAACACTTTCTTTTGAAGAGTCCAGACCAGTTAAAATGTCTCATAAATTGGATTTGTCTGATTGTTTTCTCATGCTTAGATGTATGAGATTACATAAATGATACTGTGTCACATTAGGAGGCACATAATGTTAGTCTGTCTTATTGTTGATGGTAAGTTTGATCTCTTCATTGTAAAGGTACCTACTGCCCTTTGTAAGTAATCCGTGGGGTGACTTTGAGACAATGTGAATATCCTGTTCTACCAAATGGTTTTAGCATCCACCAGTCATCCTTGCTTGAATCAGTTATTACTTCGGTGGTTGTGATTATAGTTCTCAACATCTGCTTAAGTAAAACAGCAATAAAAACCAAATTGTATTTTCAAAATACTCAGGAGCCCTATTCATGTAGAATGTCACCGATTCTGTGGTTTAGTTTCTCATCATAGATTCTTTCCCTGGGTGGGTGAGGCTGAAAGATTGAGTCTGCATGTGTTGTCCTGAACAGCTGGTTTCTAGAAGCAGGGTTCCAAAATAATGGTATCTTCCTCTATTGAGCACAAAACTGCTAAGAAGAGGGGACCTTGCCTAGTCTGGACTGGAAGTTGTCTTGGCTTTGGGTAGTTTTTCCTGTTCATTACCTCTTTTGTTTATATTTCTTGTGTTCTAGTGGTTCGGTTTGTGGATCCTATAATAATCTCAAGATAAGTTTTTGTTTAATTATATGTTAAAGCTTGTATTGCATACCAACCAAGTAGTTACAGCAGAGAGAAATGCACATATTATTTTAAGAGAAACATTTTCCCCCATCAACGTATTATGAAAAATTTCAAACTTACAGAAAAGCTAATACAGTAGTCTAATAAATAAATATCCATGCTTTTCACCTGGATTCAATAATTGTTAACTGTTTGCCTTATACTTATATAGCTATAAATATGTATGGCTGTATGTATCCATTTTTTCTTAACTGTTTGGTAACCTGCAGATGTGTAACCCATAGAATAAGGACCCTCTACTACATAACCACCATGCCATTACCACACCTTTAAAAATTGTGTTTCTAATATATATTGGTCCATTTTCAGTGTCTCAAGATTTCTCAAGAATGTCTTTTATAATTTTTTGTGGTATAGTCTCTTAAAGGACAATAATAGATGAGAAATGGACATATAATTGAATAATGAAGTGCTCTCTGTGTCTCTGACATGAAAAATAACTGACTTTGTATGGTGCCCCGGAGGTAGCTGCAATTAGTTGCATTTCATAGGTCAATAAAATGAAGTCATCTGACTATGGGGAAAGCGGGTTCAAGGTTTTTTTAAATTTATGATCAAGTGTTGGACCTTTCAGAATATCAATGATGAACACAGTAAATTGAAAAGTAAGAAATAAGAATGACGCCTAGCCTAGTGCCTGGCTTATAGTAGGTACTTATTGATTTTTTTTGGCATAATTAAAGATGTAAGTGGAAGGGTATACCAGAAAAGTCTATAATTGAGCATTTATTGACTGATTACAGTACATTTAGTCTGTTAGATGTCATGAGAGATGAAGTAGAAAACAATGTTCATGTTCCTGAGAATTGTAATATTAGCTGAGAGAAAAACTCATTCTTTTTTTTTTTTTGGTTCATATTTATTGACTGTCTTCTGCATGCCAGGTAATGTTCTAGGCACTGGGATACAGTTGTGAACAAGACTGACAAATTCTTGCCTTTATGGTGCTTACATACATAGTTACATAGTTAGGAGAGACAAGGAGTAAAAATGTCAACAGAATAATTTCAGATAGAAATAAAGGAAAACAAAACAATTTGGTACATAGGGAGTAATGGGAGGAGGAGAGTGCAGCTTTAACTAGGATTGTCAGGGAAGGCATTTCTAAGGAGGTGACATTTGCATTGTGATTTGAATTACAAGGAGGGAGCAGCCATGGGAAGATCTGAGTACCGCAGAGGAAGCTACAGGCACAGAGATCCTAAGGTCGTGATGAGCTGGCCTAGGTGAGGACCCAGGAAGGCCGGTGTGTATGGAACAGAGGGTGGGAGGGATAAAGAGAGTGGTCGAAGAATATGATAGGAGATGAAGGTACGAGAGGAAGGCAGTGACCAGATTGTGTAAGATTTTTATTTACTTTAAGTGATAGGAAACCATTGGGAAACATTCATTTTACCCCATAAAATAACTGAAGGATTCAGGTAATTAATAAGGGCTCGATTTTAACTCTTAACTTGGTGTATCTTGAGGATACTCGCCTCTTCTTCCCTCTTTTGCTTTTTTCCTTAAACAAATCTTTGTCGAATAACATATTAACAACATACTTATGGGAATGCAAAGAAATGACAGGTCTATACTACACCTTCAAAGAGGCTTGCATTGTAGTTGGAGTTATAGGGTATAAATGCAAAAAGTACGTCTGTGAGTATACTGTATAAGAGAATGATACATGTGTTCCCAGTAGTATAACATGCTAAATGGCAGTGGGTGCTCAAGAAGGGAAGAGTTAATGGGCAGTGGTGTGGGAGAGCACCACTGAAGAGGAGAGGGTATTGAATTGCTCTTTGAATAGATTTGATAAGATGGAAGTCATTCCAGGCAGAGGAGATATTTGGGCAAAGGTGTAACATGGGTTTTTTCCTCAGGAAATGAATAGATCAGTCTGTCCAGGGAAGGAAAAAATGGCCAGCATGCCAGGGCCTGAGATGACAGACTAAGGAATTTAGACTTTAGTCTGTAGTTGTAGTGGGTACTTCCCATAAATCTTATTTGTGCTTTGGTCACGTCTATTCTAAATCTGTTTATTCAACTAATATTTATTGTCTACGGTGTGCACTTGTACTGCATGAAATTCTAACAGCCTCGATCACTTGTAGTTGTAAAATTGACTGTGATTCTGGCACGTGGTTTGTGTATAGATATAGAAACATTCAGAAAATGAGTGAAGCAGGGAAAATAATTAAGCGATCTTATTTCTTTACGAAAGTTAGATGGGGTGGGATTTGTATCTATGTAGATGCTGAGTAGTTGGAGGATTTTGTTGTGGAGAGATGGATTGGGGGAAATGTTGAAACTGTGAATTTAGGCTATGCTGATAAAGTGTGTGGTAAGATCCCAAATCTCATTGTCTTTATAATCTTGATTTTGATAGAGCAATGGTCATTTTTGTTTGAGGGCTAAAAATAAAAATGGTGAGCCTGATGGTGAGGTTTTTCTTATCTTGATCCTTATTTGCAATACAACAACATATACATGCACACAATTCCAGTAGCTCCTTAACCGACTGACTAAATAGCTCTTACCAAACCCCACTGGCTTTAAAAAGATTGTATTATTTCTTACCCATCTGCAGCAATGTCATTGATAAGTGTACTGTATGGCATTAATTAGGACCAGTGCTATATTATATAGTCTCTTTATCACCCTGTTTTATAGATCTGACAACTACTGTTCGGAATGGGCAAGTAAGTGCCTTAGCATGAAAGGAGGGAATTAATATCTGTATATAGAGAAGCCCAATCTCCTTCGCTGACCCCCATACATTGTGGTGAGGTCTTGTTAGTCCTTCTCAAAACAAAACAATATATTGACATATATATCCCAGAGATTGAATAGTGCAGTTGAAGAAATAGGACTTAGACATAAAAAGATTAATAATTGGGCAAGCCACATCCTTTCTTTCTTTAGGATAAACCAACAGGAATTTAGGACGTTTACTTCTTATAATGCTCCGCATACATTGTGCCTTTTAGTAATGCTGGTCTTATAGGTTGAAAGTCAGGCTTTTTTTATTCAGCCACCAAGGTTCAAATCACACTAATAATTATTTTCGTATAACACTTTACGGTTTATTAAGTGTTTTTATAGGCATTATCACATTTGAATTTTAAGGTACCATTGTTAGGAAGGGAGGCAAGAGCATTTATCACTGTTTTATAGCTGAAACTTAACTGAAATTTAGCTAAAATTCAGATTTTACTTCGTGTCCACTTCTTAGTGTACCAAGCAATACTGCTTTTATGATTTCACTTGCTTTATATCCAGATTTCTATAGTAATGAATTACGTTTTGACAAGTTCCATTTTGGAATAAACCTAGTATTTTTTTAAACAGAAAAAGGCTATATTTTCCATTATTTTTCATTATTCAGAGGGAGTTAAATGAACTTATTTGTTTTTAAAACTATATTTGGACTGAAGAATGTGATCCAGGCAGATTCTACAAAAATCCTGTTTAGTATCCGATTCAGCAAACATTTATTAGATGTTTTCTGTGTGACAGGCGTAGTGCAGGGGGTGTGAGATGCGGGGAGCCTGAGGAGTGAAAGCGTTAACAATGAAAAAAGCGAGCATTTAAACTCAAGTAGATCTGAATTCAAATCCCAGCCTACTACTTATTAGTTGAAAATTGCTGAACTTCACAGCGCTTCAATTTCCTCATCTATAAAATGGGGATCATAATACCAATTTTGTAGGAAGGACTGTTTTGGGGACTAGGGTGATGTATGTAAAGCACTTAGTACAGTATGTGCTTTATAAGATATTACTTACTATTCATAAGCGAATGAATAGACAAATGCGTGTGGTAAGAGTTAGCTGAGTCTTGACAGAAAGTGTTTGGCTGACCTGATAAAGAAGAGAGTGAAGTGATTTTGTCTGCCAACACACTGTTCTGCTTTTGTTGAAACTTGCAGCTCTCACACTGGTGTTTGCCAACATTATATTTGACTCCTCACATGGTAGAAGCCAAGTCATTCCTATGGAGAATAAATCATTTGAAAACATCCTGTGGGATGCACCTTTAAATCTATGTTGCAGTTTAGTTGGGGGTGCGGGGAGGGAATCTCACGTTACCACAGAGTATGGAAAGGCAGGTGGCAGGGTGCCTCTCTGGGTTGGCACCTCGATTCAGTTTCCTGAATGATATAACTGTCAAAAGGAATAATTGCCACTCCGGGTGAAAAAGTCCAGTGGCAGTGAGTGAGTATGGTAGGTGAACTGAATGGGATTAAAGACCAGAAACCTTATGAAGTAGTGCTGCATTAATCTATAAACATGTATGGAGCACCTGCTATATGCCGAGTCCTGGTCTCGGTGCCAGGAGTACAATGACCATAGTGGGAAAGCCTCTCTTCTGATCCTGTAGAGCTGATGTTCTAGTGAAGGAGAGTGTAAATCAATATGAAACAGCTTCATGTAAGGCTAAAGACTATGAGGAGAAGTAAAACAGGAGAAGCAAGTAGCAAGTTAGAGTAGGGGTACTTATTTTAAGATAAGATCTCACTTTAGGTAGGATGATATGGAAGACTTCTCTGACAGGTACCGTAGGAACAGAGCCCAGAATGAATCCAGTGAGTGCCTCTCTTAGAAAAGGAGCCCTTGGTATGAGGAGTGGAGGTAGCACTGACTTCAGAAGTTGCTTCAGGAGGTGGAAGGGAGGATTGCCTTTGTTAAGTGATTGGAATTAGTCCATATTAATTCTCAGGTCTCTATCAGACGGTAGGAGTGGGCTTGGTACAGTTGAAAATCAGCCTGTGTGCCATATTTTGAACACCTGCTGTAGGTTACTCTACTCTAGAAAATGTACATTTAGGTATCCAGGAGACGTAACAATTCCCCCCTATCTCAATATATTTTTTAATGCCTACAGCACCTGGTATTCCCAGGTGGTCTCCCATTCTAGTACTAACCAGGCCCGACCCTGCTTAGCTTCCAAGATCAGATGAGATCGGGCATGTTCAGGGTGGCATAGCCATAGACTACCCCAGTATTTTTAAAAGTAGTATAGTGTTCGAACCATCTCTACCAGAATACAAATGCAAATCTGTGGGCTCTAACAGATCCAATTAATCAGAGTATTTGAGGATGGTACCTGGGAATCTACGACTTTAACAAGTAACTCCATATCCATACTGAGGTTTGAAAATTACTGTTTGTAATCTTGTTGATAGAAATCATATTTATCCCAGGCTTAGTGGGTGGGCAGGCAAGTAAGTACCTGCTTATTTAAGATTCATTACTTCTCATAATTTACATTGGAGCTTGCATTTCCTTTTGCTTGATTTAATTCTTAGCTTTAATCTCTGGTATAGTGTAGCCTCCACAGTAAGAAATATTGATGAGACAGCAGAAAAGGAAACTTTTGTCTTCTTTGCTTACATTGGTTGGCATTCTTGCTATCAGCAGCATCCCTGGGAAGGAGCAGCCTCTGAAAGGAGATTGCTGAATTGGCTGTATAGGATGATGTGTTTTAAAAAAGCTTGCTTACACTTAATAATTTTTTTGTTAGTTTTCTATTAGTTGAAATTCTAGTTACTTATTTGTGATTAAGGTTTTTAATATTTTTCATAGGTCTTTAAATCTCCAGCATGTAAAATGCTAAATGAAAGAAAAAGCAAATAGACAATAAGGATATTGAGAAAGTATTTAATATATTTAGTAGTAGACACTCAGTAAATATTAATTTGATTTCAAGGGAGGGGATGGGAACAATCAGTATTGGCAAATTTAAACCACCTGTAGATGATCAGACCAGATCCTTAAAGGCGTCATCACCAAGATCCTGTGGGCACATTGTTGAAGAAAGTATGCCCTGTTCGCCCCGTGTTTAGTTTCAATGGGGTCCCACTGATGTTCACTGTCAGGTTGTGGGAAGTCGCTAGGAAGCTTATCTGTCAGGACCCATCTCCAGGCCAGTGGCCACGCTTAAGACTTCTGTACCTTGCCTTTTGGGTACTGTTAACGGCTACTGTCTTCCTATAGCAGGGGCCTCTTGGAAAGAGGTTGAGCCTTTTAGAACTTGAAAGGGCCTTATAGTGAATGAAAGTCTATACTTTTCATTTTACTGTTGAAGAAACCAAGATTCAGAGAAGTGCAAGTTTCTCCAAGGCCTAGGTCCTAGAACATGAAGTCTGGTAATGTGGTTTCCTTCAATGGGCTCCTCCAATTGAGTCATCTTTTTAAAATCTGTCCCTTTACCCCAAAGGATGTTATCTTTCTGGTCAAGGGTTTCTTAATAGTCATTTTATCTTGGTAGTTGGTTGTTTTTGACTTTGCCTGTCCAGTGATTGGGAGGCCCTGTTAGAGTGTGCGTGGCAGTTTACATCTTGCTTTTAGTGAAGATTATATAAAATTTAAGAGAAAAGCTCTTGGAATTAAGGCAGTATGGCCTTGAGTCACACTGCGAAGCAGCAGAGGAGGAGCGGGGAGTTCACAAAGAGTTGGTCTCTTCGCTCGGTGCCATGTGTTTCCTTTCTCTCTCTCCCTTCCCTTAGCCACTTCACTCTCTTAAACAGCCTTATGAAGAGGTACCGTGCGGGTGGGGCCTGATTTTGGAGTCTGGACTGTGGGTCTTAGGGCCAACTTTGCTGCAGACCTCCATTTCCTCTCTTAGGGCCTTATTTCTCCCATCTTTAAAATGAAAGGCTGGGCTGGGTAATCAACCCCCAAGGATCTCTCCAGCTCTGATAATCTTTGCTTTCATGAATCCTGGAATGGCTACAGCTTGCAGTTTGCTCTGACAACACAGAATAGATTCTGCATTGGAACTTTACCACAGTGCACTGTGGGTGGTCTCAGGCTAATTTTTTTTCTTCAAGAGCAATGTTTCTGAGAGTGTGCATTTTTATAAACAAGCCAGTTTTGTTTTTTGTCTTAAAGAGATAGGAAAAGGTTAAAAATAAGAGTGAGAGAACACTCGAGAGTTGGATCTGTGAGAAGTACATTAACGTGTATCTAAGTAACTGTTCTAGAATGGGAAATGCTTTGTTAGGTCTGTATAGTGTGGCACAGTACTTTGGCATCTCCTGATGCTGTTGTAAAGAGCAGCGGCTATAAGGAAGTTCAAAGTCCATAGTTAGTTTCCATCTTTGGAAAAGTGCTGCCTCACTCAGGGCCTGAGAGGAGGGAGAGCTGCTGAGGACAGGGTTTACAGCTTCCTTGGAACTCCTACTTCCTAGTGGTATGATTTGAGCCACTTTCTTAGCTCTTTATATCTAGAAAATCTGCAATTTAAAGATTGACTTGTTTGACTTAATTTATGGGAGTTTGTTTCCCTCAAAAAATCACTTCAACCTAGAACCTACTAACGATTCTTGTAGGGTCCTCAGAGCTCTTTGATTATGAATCTGTTCGCAGAGCAGGCTTAATGGCTGTGTTGTAAGGTGATAAAGTACCACCTGGCTCCGTACTGGGAACCATTCACCCGAATTCGCCATTCTTCTCAGTGGGTGGGGTTTCTGCCATTCCTGCCTGAGTGAAAAGCATTTAGCTGACTTCCTGATCATGCCCTGTCTTGTCCTTCATTTTTCTTTGCTTTTCGTTAGTCTTTGCTGCGGCTCAACCCATCTTCTAGTTGAGGCTCTATACAAGGCGGGAGCCACAAAGCTTTGTGCAGATTTGTTATTGGAAAAGAAACTTTACAAGTTTGAATTAGGAAAGAAGTTAGTTCTCTTGCTGTGTTCACAGGATTAGGGTGAGGAGTGGAGAAGCTGGGGGATGTGGGGAGACTTGGATCCAATAAAACACGCTAGACTAGAGTAAGTATTTGAGGAAATGGAACTTGGGTTGCTGACAGGGCAAAAATATTTCAGGAATGCTCCTTATTTGATAAATAGGTTATTTTTAGTTTGCAGAAAAAGTGGTTTCATCAGCGTAGTGGAATCTTGCAGTCGTGTTTGTAACCTAAACTAATCGTTTTAAACTTGTGCCAGAAAAGTGTCAGGTGGCATGCTAATTTCCTCCTAACTTTTAGTACTGCCTGCCCTAACTCCTGCAGCCCTATGGCCGGGCCTCAGGGCAGTGGTAGTGGGCAGTAATCGGGGAAAGGGATGAGCTGCTGACTGAGATGCTCATGGAAGGGAGAGAACCTGTGTATGGCAGGCCCCTGCCTTACGGCATGCACTTGGGCTGTTGATCTCTGCTGTAGATGTAATGTGGTGCTTAAATCCAGTGTTCCCTTTTGAGATCCCAAGCATGACTTTGGGTGGAACTGCCTTAGAATCTGATTTGCTGTTTTTGCAGTTAACTCGGCATTCTCTATCCATCTTTGGTTCTTGGTTCTTTTACTCTGCCTTAAGTGATTTTTTTAAATGCATTTTAAGCTCTCAGTAATCATTTATTCGGCGCACCTTTATTGAGTGCCCACTCAAATGTACGCCTGGCATCCCTGTGGGTGCTAAATGTCCTTTGGAGTTTGTTTCTTAGAGAGTCTAGATTTTACGTGTGTTATTCTGTTGAAGAATGTCAGTTTGTTGATTAAAGTATTATAATTTTTAATTTTGGGAAAGGCAGTTCATATAAAATTACTAGGTCATTAAAACATGTTCAGTGGTTCAATTTTGGTTTGGGTATTGTATGCTCATTTACAGGAGATGGACTTTCCTAACTGGAAGATGTGACCTTTGCAGAATTTGCAGTGCTGTGGGAAAAACAATAGACAGTACATATTATTAAAGAAAATGTAAAAATAAGTACAAACTAAATCAGCTGTGCATAACCACATACCTGAGTGATACAGGCTTCTTGGTCAGTAGGGTTTACAGCTCCCTGCTGGAGAAAGTTTTGCTCTTAAGTTCTTCAGCTTTATACATAAGGATGTTAGCCAGCAGCTTTTGAGCGTGGCTGTTTTGTAATCTTGGGATTTTCCTCCTTGGGCTGGCCTTATTTTTTGCTTAAATAATCTGTATAATTGATTCTCATGGGGGCAAGGAAAACTTAAGAGGTAGTTGGCTCAATAAAGCAAAGCTGCTAGTGACTGACTGATCCGGCTTCCTTTGGGGCTGCAGGGGCAGTGGGAGTGGTGATGTTCCTATTTCTCCTTCTGAGCACTGAAGAAAGAGGCTACATATGAAAGCTCTCCTTTAGCTGCTTTCAGCTGGCCTTAGGTCGAGTTCTTTAAAACAGGAGCCTCAGTTTCTTTATATATAAATTGAATTTGATAATACCTCCTCATAGAGTTGTGGGGATCAATTGAGATTATGGGAGTGAAAGCACTTTGAGCTATGAAATAATGAAAGCATTAGATATCATTAGGAGGTATGTTATTTAGGGAGGAATAGGCATGGACTTTTGAGGCCTCTGGTAGGGTATCTTTAAGGAGCCTTTCTGATGATTCTGGGCATCCTAGAATCTAGTTTTCCTTTAGGTGGTGTTAATAAGGAGAATAATATTATTCAATGTTATTTGAAAGGGTTGCACATGTGGGAGATGAATTATTCTTTCTTATATGTCTGCATAACTATACCTATACTTATGAGGCACTCCTCATAATTTTCAGCTATTTAGCCATTGAATATTTACGGAACTATTGCTGTGGGCCAAGTTCTATGCATGTGCTTGGATTCAGAGATGAAATACATAATCCTGGCCTTTTAAGAGCTCACAGTTTTGTGGGGGGAGATAAACAAGTAGGTAATTATAATACAGAATGATAAGTGCTATGCTAGAGGTAAACTTAGGGTCTTTCAAAAGGGCCTGTTCTTACTTGATTCCTCTGAACTTTCTCTCCAGACTTTGTTTACAAGCTTCGAGATCTTAGTGAGATCTGGAGAAATGAAGCAGTTTGCCTAATGTCACAACCATAGTTAGTCAGTAATAAAGCTAGAACTGAAATCTGAGCTGTCATATTACTCACTGTCTCTTTCAGCTATGTTCTTAGCTCCATCAGCCCTGACCTTGAGTTTCCTCCCTTGCTCTGGATCCTGACTCACTTCGAAGAGATGCCTCTCTTCCTGCTCCACCATCTTTTCAAGCTTCTGTTCTCATTACCTTGCCTCACAGTTTCTATTGTAATGAAAGTAGGAAGACCTGGCAGAGCTTGTAGCACTGGCTGCACATTAAAATTGCTTATAGCGCTTTTATAAAATACTGATATCTAAGATTCTGATTTTTACTCCCAGGTATATCTACAGTAAACTACACAAAATTTCAGAAAATACTCAATGAATTTTTATATATACAGTAATGTATATATGTCTTAATGCATATCACATCAAGATATGCCTGAGATCAATAAACAGAACATTTTCAGAACTCTAGAAGGCTCCCTTATGCTTCTTCCTCATCACTTCTGGCTGCCCAGGCTACCACTTAGTCTGACTTCTATCTCCATTGATTAGCTTTGTCTATTCTTGAGTTTCATACAAATAGAATCAGAGAACATGCACGATTTTTGATCTGATTTCTTTTTTTTGCTCAATATTGTATCTAGATATTCATCACTGCTGCGTATAGCAGCAATATGTAATATTTCATCGTTTGGAAGTACTACAATTATTATTCCACTGTTGATGGATATTTGGGACAGTTTTGGCTCTGTGACAAAGCTGCCATGAACATTTTTAGTCTTGTATATGTCTTTTGGGGGACATATGCACTCATATCTCTTGGGAATAGACTTGTCGGGTTATATGTTCAGCTTTGGGTAGATACTGATCAACAGTTTTTTGGTTGTACTAGGTGTCAGATTTAAAATTTTTTTCCGTATTTTGAAAAATTTCATATATTCACAAAACTAGGGAGGCTAATGCAATGAACCTACATATCTCTTAAGAGAGATTCCATAATTTTCAAGATTTTGCTACAGTTGCTTCATTTCTTTTCATGTCATTTTACCCCTACACACTTCCATATGCATCTTTAAATATGGACATTTTTTCATATAATCTTAATGCTGTTATCAAATTTAATGATATTAACAGATCCTTAATCTGATTCCTAGGTCATAATCAGATTTCTTTGATTGTCTCAAAAATGTCTTTGCAGTTTGTTAGAATAAGGACCCAACCAGAGTCCACATAGTACGTTGCGTTTAAGTTTCTTTACATCTAGAGCAGTTCCTCTCCTCTCCATTTTCATATCACTGACTCGCTGTAGAAATTGAGTCAGTTTTCAGAAATTAGTGATATTTTTTAAAAGCGCCTCAGGTTTTTCTAATATTTTGCAAGAGTTCAAAACCCTCAAATACAGTGTATCTCAGGACTGTTTTTAAGAGAGGGTGAAGGGTATAAGATAGAGTATAAATAATATAAATAATTTGGGAGATCGAAGCTATCATGACAGATTAGGGCAGTAGAAGCGGGGAGGTGGCAGTAGCGGTGTGCTGTACCCCAGGGAAGATCGCGGGAACTAGTGACCAAGTTTGCATTTGTCTCTCGATTTCACTTTATTGTGTGACTCTTATTGGTTAGTGTGAACTTCAAAGGTTGATTCTCTAACCTAAGAATCAGTGACTCTGACAAGAAAAAGTGGATATGATTTCTTCCCTGTTGAAGTTCTTTTCTTGTAGAACTATAGACCACGAAATTTTTAAAAAATTAGCTGAACAAAATTAGAAATTGGAAAACAGGTCATTCACAGCAATCTAGATATTTGAGGTTTAATAAAAGAAAACTTTTAAGGGATTAAAGAAATAAGTCTAGGAAACGTTAAAATACCTACTCAGGTCAGAGGTGGTGTGTCCTAAGGTAGGCCACAATAAAGTGTAACAGGTAATGGTTTCCTACACTGGGAAAGCCTAGGGCGATTTTTCTTCATTTTGTGCCAAGCACCTTCTAGCAATTAGCCATGGTATCACTCCATTCTCTTTATCTACTAGGACCAAATTGTACAAATAATCTTATTTTTAAGTCACTCTTCGGGCATAAGTGCTCAGCAGAATTTCTGTGGGAAAGCGATAATATTGGTCCCCGGCCTGGACCGACCTGGTATACACAGTTCAGGAAACCTGGGGAAGGTCAGAGGAGCTCGAGCAGAGGCTTTGAGGAGCATAGAGCGTGGGAACTAGAAGGGCCCTTGGGCTCTTGGATTTTATCCCACCCCACCCCCTATTCTTAGGCTTTTTGGTATAGAGAATTTCAAACTTAAACGAAGGGAAACTTCTTGACGAACTCCCCTGTACCCACCTCCAGTTTCAGCAGTTAGGAACTCACGGCCAATGTTGTTTCATCTATAGCTTCACCCACTAAACTCCATCCTGTATTTTTTTGAAGCAAATTCCAGACATCATATCGTTTAATCTGTAAGCATTTCAATATGTATCTTTAAAAGTTAAGGACTTTTTAAAGTAAAGAAAAAAACCCCATAATTTTAATATCCCATCAAAAAGTTAACAAGAATTCTTTAATATTATCAACTATCCAGTCATTTAAATTTCAGTTGTTTTATCAGTGTTTTAATTCTGTTTTGTTTTTTACGGCTGCCAGGGACAGGAAGACTTGAGTTGAAAATAGTAGCCTTGGATCATAGACTAGAGTACCCCAGAACTAAGGACTTACTCAGTAAAACTTATGTCTAAACTGGCCAAAGGTAGACTCTATAATTGCTTTGTGTGTACCTATTGTATAACAATAACCATGTTTTATAGTGTACAAAGTACTTTCACACACATTAATTTGATCCTTACAATCTTGTAGTCACAGCATACTGTTATATCTATTTCACTTCTCAGAATTACAGTAACCAAAAGGGTCACAGAACCAGTAAATTGGAGAGACAAGACTAGGATTTAGGATTCCATTGCCTTTGTACTGCCCAGTGTGTGTGTGTGTGTGTGTGTGTGTGTGTGTGCGTGGGCATGTAAAGTGTGCGCGTGTGTGTGCGTGTGTGTGCACGCTAATTTGATTTTAATACTGAAGACATTGACTTGAGACTTGTTGTTAAGCATGACTTACTAAAAGAATGCAGTAAGGAGACCCAGCCGAAGCTACAGGAAAGAACTTAGATGGGGGAGACACAGAACCTGGCGGGGAGCCTGGGTATTTCCCCTGACTCGGGTGTCCTCCCCGCCCTTTCAGATGCTGCTTGGTTATACCGCCGGCCCCATCCCTTCATCCACCTCTCTTAGTACTTCTTTAAAATTATTTCTGCTGGAACTGGGCAGATTAATTTTTCAAGGTTTCATTCCCAGGGGCTTCCTGGTACACTTAGAGGGAAAGGGAAACTAAATAGTAATGTGCAGGGGATGTAAGGCTTAATCAGAGAAGAAAATTGAATTAACATTTATAGAATATATTTTATGCCAGGCCTTATATCCTTAGATACTTAATGTATATTTTCATATAATCCTTATATGAGCCCCATGAAGTTTAGATATGATAATCTATACACTTGAAGAAACTGAGATTGTGAAGTTTAATCACCTAAACTGATATGTGACTGAATTATAGTGGGAACCCAGATTCCCTGGCTTCCAAGACCATGTGTGCCCTTTCCATGATAGTATGTTGCCTGGGCAGCAGACAGTGTGGAATAGAGACAAAGAAACGTTCTCCAGAGGCCATGAGATGGAAAGAAACTTCTTGCTAGGGGTAGAACTAACAATGAGTCACCCCCAGAAAGAAATTAAGATGGCAGCAGAAAACCTTTAAACTCAGGCCCTCTATCTAGTATGTACAGCCTCGTATTCTGTTCCCGACAGCGCCAAGGAAGAGTAGAGAAGGGCATTTTTATCTTCTGTTGTAGTAAAGGGAGATGAGATATATGTATAAACAAAAAACTTCTGGATTGATACTCCGGGTATTTCCCAATGAGTCCAAGAGAAGTGGCATTCTAAGCTGGGTGTGAGCATAAAAAGATTTGAGACCTGTGGGTGGCTTGCAGTTATTAGACTCGCAGCTTGTCTATGCTGTGGTTCTAGGATAGTACCCCTACTAAACAAAAACAGACAAAACAGCTCTTACTCATCCCAGCATTCTCTTTAATCCGTCACCTTTGCTTTTAAATAGCCAAACTTTTCTGAAAAGCTGTCAGTATTCACTGCCTCACTCTACTTACTCAGCCTGCTCCAGTCTGGCTTCTGCCTCTGTCATTTCACAGTAGCACCTCTCAACTAAGATCACTAATGTCCCCCATGAAGCGGAATTCAACAGACATTTTTAGTCTTTAATTTTCTCAGCGAAGCTGACAGTCTTGACCACTCCTTCCTTCCAGGAACACTCTCTTAGATGCAGTGACATAACGCTGTCCTGTTCTTCCTCCTCCTCTGTTATTGTTACATCCTCCTTTCTACAACTATTACATGTTCTACTCTCCCAGGCCCTCCTCTCTTCTCCTTGGGTGATCTCATCTGCCCCACTGGCTTTAGTAACCACACCTCTATGCCTGTGACTCATAAGTCTATGTCTCCAGCCCAGATCGTTCCTCTGTGCTATTGCCCCGTCCATTGTCAGCCAGGCCCTGTTCTAGGCACTGAGGATATTGTGATGAGCTAGACAGAAGTAGAGAGTAGGTGAGGAGGAAGAGACAAGCAATAAGCAAATAAACAAAATATCAGATAGGGTTAAGTGCTAAGGTGAACATAAACCAGGGTTATATGCTAGAGGTTGAGCGCTACTTTATATTGGCTGGTCAGGTCTTCACAAAGGAGCCTGCTGTACAAAGGGAACTGGGAATAACTAGTACATTCTTGCCCTAAGGCAAGATTGAACACAGTGTGTGCAAGAAACAGGAAGTGAGGAGGAGGGGACCGGGTAGGAGATGAAGGCAGAGAGGTGGTTAGGGGCCAGATCCTGTGTGTGTGTGTGTGTGGTGTGTGTGTGTGTGTGTGTGTGTGTGTGTGGGAGAGGGTGGTTGCTGTAGGCTATGTGAGGACTTACATTATTCTAAGTGAAAGCAAAAGCTGTTAGAAGTGTTTTGTTTTGTTGTTTTTAAGCTGGAGTACATTTTTAGAAATTTAATTTGCTTGTTTGGAAAAAGGTCTCTATATGGGACAGCTGGTAGCAGGGAGGCCTAAGGAAGTTATTGTAGTAGGTCCGGTACGAGTCCAGATGCTTGGACTAACTAAGGTGCTTAATAGGGAATGTAGAATGGAGAACAGAGTCAGAATTTGGAAGTAGAGTCGATTGGACTTGGATTCGTATGTGGAGTGTGAGGGAAAGAAAAATCCAGGATGATTCTGGATGTTTGGCCTGAGCAGTTGGGTGAACGGTGGTGCCGTGAACTGAGATGGGGGAGGACTCGAAGAGGAATGGGTTTGGGAGAGGAGGGTGGAAGACGAACACTGTCACGGATATGAGGAGGTATGGATACGTGATACTCATTAGACATCAGGGAGGCTGCTGGATGTGCTTCTGGAGTTCAGGGAGATAGTGCTGGAGATAACAATTTGGAAGTCGTAAAAGTCATGGGACTTGATGAAATTACTCAAAGAAGGGAGGGTACCGATAAGGAAAAGAGGTCTCAGGACTGGCCCTGGTCAGGCAGAGGAGAGGAGCCAGCAAAGAAGACTTAAGGATGAGCCAGTGGAGTAGGAGGGAGGTCGGGAAAGTATGATGTTCTGGAACCGAGGAAGAAGGTGTTTCGGTGGAGAAAGCGATTATTTGTGTTAAATGCTGTTTAGAGGTCACGGAAGTGAGCATAGAATTTGGCAATATTGAGGCCTCTGACCCAGATGAGCAGTTTCAGTGGAGTGTTGAGGGTAGAAGCCTGATTAGGGTGAACTGAGGGGAGGAGAGGTAAGGAAATGCAGAGTATAGACAACCCTGTTAAGGGAGTTTGCTGTAAAGAGAAGCAGAGATATTGGGGCTGAAGTAGCTGGGAGGAGGGGTGAGATCAAGAGAGAGTTTATTGTTTCTGGGTCTTTGTTTTGGTTTTTAAGATGGGAAATGCTAGAATCTTGCATCTCAAATGTGGCCTCTGCATCTACCTGGGAACCTGTTGGAAATACAGACTCTCAGGCCCCATCCCAGATCTACTGAATCAGAATCTGCGTTTTAATGAGACCCCTGGCTGATTTGTATGTACATTCAAGTTTGAGAGGCACTGTTGTAGCGGGCGGCTTCTCACACTGTGATGCTGGACCTACGTGTGGGTACTACTATGTCTGATTTGTATGGAGCTCGCTCCATGTGTGACTCACTGTGTGAGTTCGTCCGCATCATCAGCTTTACTGGTTTATAGACCTTGTTTGAGAAGTCCACTGATCACGTGCTTGGGTGTTGTAGCAGCGTCATGGTGCTATACAGATGTCTAAATGCTTACTCTCATTTTCTGTACTTATAACTATAATAGTTCGTGAGCCAGTGCTGGTGTGTGGACGGCACTTCGAGTAGCATGTCTGTGTGCTGATGGGCATGAGGCTGTGAAGAGAGAAAAATGATGTAAGAGAGAGTAGGGATAACTGCATATGAAGATAAGAGGGAATTGGATCCATAATAGATACGAAAGGTTGTACTTTATATACTAAACAAAGACTCTTCATTCTAACAGTAGGGAAAGCAGAATGCTGATATGTTGTTAGATTTGGAGTTAGGAAGATGATGGTCTGAATATTGCTTCTTGGTGACAAAGTTATTAGCTGATAGGGGCTAGAGGTTTACTGAGAGAGAAAAAAATGTGAAAGAGTCACTTTGGAGAGTAGGAAAGTGAACCTCCTAGGGGAAGTGCAGCAGGATTGCTGGCAGCATCGAGGGCCCTGTTTGAAGTTTGTGGTGATAGATTTAAAATACCAGTCAATGGGGCATTTGAGATCTTGCTCCCCAGCATAATATGTTGGCAGCTCGGCTTAAATAAACTCTTATCAAAATTAAAGAAAAAATACCCATCAATGTAGTTGTATTTTCTCTAGAGAAAATTAGTTTATAATTTAGCTGCTTTGGTGTAGGCCTAGAACGGTTAATTTGGTTTACTGAGGACTGAAGTTTTACTAGTTGAATATGAAGAAGGGGTATGTGGAGGGGGCCAGTGAGTGAATTAAATATGTTCGTAAGGGGCTGATGTATGAGGGAAGTGAGAACATGAATGGAGACGTGTAATTCTATTAAATTACTTAACCTCTTTTATAAGATGGGGATAATAGTATCTGTTGCACAGAGTTGTTACAAAGATTAAATCAATTCGTATGAAGTGCCTAGAACGGTACCTGGTACATAGTAAGTGCCCTGTCGGCACCCAATATTGTTGGCTGTTATTTCTATCATCTTTCCTGGACCTCAGCACTAGCCTCCTTACTGATCTCTTGGCATCGTTCTTACCTTCTTCCATGTACTGTCCAAACTGAAGCCAAAGTGATGTTTTTTGAAGTGTTTACATCTTACCCTTATTTAACACTTAAATGACTTCCTATAGCTCTTTGGATGAAGACCCAGATCCATAATTTGGCCTCCAAGGGCCTTCTTGGAACAGCTCTCTCCATACCTGTCCAGCCTCACCTCATGTGTCTGTTTACTTGAGCTCCCTTCTTTGGTCACACAGATCCACTTTAGGTCCTCAAGCTCACCATGTTTCCTCTTCTAATTGGAACCTTCTCACCACTAGAGGGAGCCTTCTTAGATCTCCCCCAGTGGGTCAGTTTCTATTAATTGTATTTCATGTCAGTTATATTTAAAAGTATGATCTTTCATCACTGTTTTTCTGTTGCACTGTGCAGTAAATGCCATGAAGACAGGTCTTTCTACTCACTGTTTTATCCTCAGTGCTTACCCTCAGAGCTTGATGCACTGTAGGCAGTCAGTCAATATTTGAATGAATGAATAATGAAGGGACAAACTACCCATCAGTCTTTCGTAGGTTTGTGGCATTCGGGCATTGGATCAGGACTGGCTTTCTTGAGGGTAAGATCTGAGAGACAATTCCTTAGAGAGGTGGTATAATGGAGCAAATTTGGGGGCACAGATACCTAGGTGAGAATCTGCTTATCAGCTATGTGACTTTGAGCCTTCATTTCTTCCTCATTTGTAAATAGACACAATATTATTTATCTTACAGGGTTACTGGGAAGATTAAATTAGGTAATAAAGGCACTTTTGGGTCCTTTCTCCTAAGGGTAATTGCTGTGACGTGCTGTTTAATGACATTTGCCATTACCTGCTTTAGCCCTTGTGGCCCCTTGATAGCCTAGTCATAGACTTCTAGAGGTTAAAGGGAGCCAGTGTGTTCTTCTGATTCAGCCAACTTTCTTAAAGCAGGTGAGTAACCCTGCAATTTTAGACGTGTGGTTCTGTTGCTAAACCCCACAAACATGGGCTAATTGCAAGGAAGCCTAGTCTCAATTAGAGAGTACTTGTTAGAAAAAAAGCAGTAGAGCCAGGTGGCGGTCCCTGTGGGCCTGCTTTGAAATGAGACCCAAATCGCAAGCTAGTGTTATCAATTGTTTATTAATAAGTGCTTCCAAAGTGCTTGAAAGTTCTTAAATCCTTTCCTTCCAATTCCAGTCTTATCCATACTCTTGGTTCTCGCTGGGTAGGATTTCTTTGTAAGGTGAAAAAAACTCTGAAGCTCAGAGATGGGATTATTGGATTCCAGTCCTTTCTCTGTTTCTAGTTTCCTAAAAGGGTCACAAGTCTCTTCGTATGCTCATCTGTCATGCGGAGGATAAGAGTGCCTGCCTTTCCATCCTAAGAGTTACATGGATAAAAAAGTTATCCTGAGGGAATTAGAAACAGAGGACATTATTTTAGCAGTCTTCCATCATAAACAAGTATTGCAGTCTTTATTAACACAATTTTGGAATTAATTAATAAGACTTTTCATTTTTTTTTTAAAAATTGAATGGTTGTATAACCCTGAGATAGTCTAATGAATCAGATGAATTGGCAGGTCTCCATGTCTGCCTTTTGAGTCCTATTATTTATAGTTTCTTTGAGGGCAGATAGGGATAGCATGGATAAAAATGTCACACACATTGTTATTGGCGAGGACCTTAGGTATCATTTCGTCTGACTTTTTCGTTCAATTGATGAAACAGACCCAGTATAAAAAATACTTTTTCTGAGATCTGACAGTATGTTACTGGCAGAACTCCCGGTCCAAGGTTCTTTACATTTGGGGGCACCTCTTCTTTTTCTGTTTCCCACTTGAGTCAGAAAAGAGCACTTGCTCTGGATTCTATTCCCTTATGGGCAGGAGGGTGGCGAGAAAAAGGCAAGGCGTACAGAAATCGACACGTCTTCTGCAGCTTATTTTTTTCCTCCACTGTTACCTAGAGTGTCCTGAATGCCAGTGTGAAGTGACCGGAGTGTGGGCAGCTGGTCAGTGACGGCATTCAGGTTAGCTTCTTTTACCAACCTAGGTGGTGCTAGGTTGGCTCTCACCAAGCTGCTGTCACTCTTCAGCCCCAGACCCACTGATTGATTAATTGGTCCCACCCCATCCTGCCATCACCCTGTTTTACCAGGTTGGCTTCCTGGTGAAGAGACTGCAGTAGGGCAGAAAAAACTAAAATCCCTCTGGCTTTTTTCCCCTCAACAATCCTGAGGGTGCTACCTCAGCAACAGAAAAAACAGCTGTCTCCTTGCTTCTCAGTATAACCAAAGGGGCACTAGATTTGACTCCTAGGACTGGATATTATACTTATCTCAGGTTTAAATTTTTATCCTGCTCTCTCATTTTCCACCTTCACACTTTCTTCTTTGCTTATATCTGGATGACCTCAAGAGGTTAAGTAGTACATGAGTGGTGGCCTGGTCCAGCAGAATTGCAGGTAATGGTTTCTCTGTGATCCCCAGTCATTCTGGTTTTCTCTAAGATCAATTTTTCTGATAATAGAAAGTAAAGTTATCACTGTGTACACTCAGCTGAGGGGCCTGAGGGTGGTTTTTCTAGAGACTGAAGATGACCCGGAGTTATTTCAGTTCAGATAGTTTCTATTGATCTTTCTTCAAGTTTCAGTGACTCTTCTCTGCCATCTCCATTCTGTTCTTAAGCTCATTCAGAATTTCAGATACTGCTTTTCTGTTCTAAAGTTGCTATTTTAAAATTCAGTTTCTCTGCTTAGTTATAATAGGTGCTTGAATATCCTTGTCTGATAATTCCAATATCTGGGTCCTCTTGGATTTGCCCTCTGCTGATTATCTTTTCCCTTGGAAAGGGGTTTACTTTTTCTAGTTCTTTATGTAGTTTGGGATTGTATCCTGAACATGAATGAATGTGAATGTTATGTTGTGGAGACTGGTTTGGGTTGATGTTTTCGTTTTAGTAGGCAATTAACTTACTTAAAATGGCAAACTCTGTCTCACCTCAGTGGGTGGCAGTTCAAATCTTAGTCTAGTTCTTTTGTCCTTAGCTGAGATCCTTGGGTTCTGCCCTGTGCATGCAAGGTTTTGGGGTTCAGCTGGAGATTTGGGAAGAGTTTACACACAGAACTTGGGACTCTCCTCTGGTTCTCTTCTTTCTTCCCATTATCCGTGGCTGGTCTGGGCTCTGTCGTCTGGTTCCTCTGGACAGAAAACTTAGGGATTATTTTTTAATTGGAACTTCAGCTGGACAACCCTCAGGTCAAAGCTCCAAAAATGTGGAATTCATCCCATGCTAGTCCCTTCTTCCAGTTTTAAACCTCTCCCTCAAATCTATCAGCCATTGTTCACTTCATATAGTTAATTTTTTGTTTTTTATCCAGCTTTTATAGTTGTTACCCATGGGAAGATCATACTGGAAGCAGAATTCTCTACTAGCATTTTTATCCATTATCAGAGTGTTTTGGGAACAAAAGTGATACACATTTGAGAGAGCGTTAGTCTTCAGCAGTCAAATGAGAATGGACCGATGCATTTCCTCAGTCATTCTCAACCATGCGGACTCAACCATGTTCACTTGAACTTGCTTTGCCACTTTGGATAAGTCTCTTCTCTCTGGGACTCACTTTCTCCTCTGGAAAATGAGGCAGTTGGACTCCCCATGATCTGTAAGGGTCCTTTCATTTCTGCTTCTCCACAGACACATGTGCACACATATGGACCACCACTGTCACCACCAACAGTAATGAGAGGCACAGAAAAGATGCCTAAGGGAAGTGCTATGCATGGATCTGTCAGCGTGGAAAACTCTTGGAAGGGGCAGCATGAAAGAGTTTGAGGATGTTTACAGTCATCTTGTTTCTGGGAACAGAGGGCCAGTACGCTGGGAATGCAAGAAGTAAATGACATTCTGAAGCAAAGGAAAGAAATTATTTGCTGCTTGCTTCCACCCCTAAAAAATAAGGAATGTAGACAGTTGAAAACAAATCAGGATCATCTGGAGTTCCTGTTTGTTTGATTTTTGGCAGTGCATTCTATCCTGTTTTGAAGAGGATAGCCCCCTGGGCCTTAGTAATAGGCCAGCAAACTTGGCTGTAGGAGGTGGGGGCAGTAGCTGTCAGCAGGGATGCAGAGACCTTAGTGGAGATAGACCAGATTTATGTGGTTACTTCTTGGAGTTCAAAATTTGTGTGTGGGAGAAGTTCTAGTCTGTGCAGAGGAAGGTGGTGTTGTGTGTGTGTGTGTGTGTGTGTGTGTGTGTGTGTGTGTGTGTGTGTGCACGGTGAGTAGAGATGAGGAAAGAGACAGATGATACTGAGGGCAGGACAGGTCTGTGGACTGGTTCTAAAGCTGAGTAGCCATCACACTTGCCTTACTTAGACTGACTCTTTTTTGCAAGTGTCTGCATGGCGGAGGGAGAGCTAAAGCTGCTCCCGCACCCATCAGGCCATCCTTTGGGTGCTGCCACTGGTGCAGATCTTTTTTTTCTACTATTTTCATTGCTTATCAATAATTCTTTTTTCTTAAGGTCTTATTGGCTTGAGGCTTCAGGCCCTCATCTTTTTTTTTCTTTTAAGCTATTTAAAAAACTATCATTTTATGATTTCTCTATCTTCAATTCTAGCCTTTTAGGAGGGATTCTATTGTGTGTATGTTACGGGGCTGGTGGTGGAGGTGTGGAAATGAGATGAAAAGGGCCAGCAGCCCTGGAAGGAGGTCAGAGGTGTTCTGCAGGATCTGGAAGGGAGGGGTGGGCATTGTGATGAAAGGAGAGAGGGATAGTTTGAGTGTAAGACCATCTACAAACGCTTTAGTTTCGCCACTAGCTTAGAAGCTACCTTTACATTCTTCCTCAAGACTAGGATAGACAGAAGTGACCCAGATCTTCCGCCTTCAGTAACTCTTCTCTGATTTTAGGGGTAAGATTCAGTGGGTTATCAGGCTTTTCGGCTCTCCTGTAGAAAGAGGGCTTATGGTAAAACCGAAGGGTAATAAGTTTGCAGACAGAAGAAGCTCTATTTTTAGTTCTAATCAAGACTGGGTGGTTCAGGGCCCTTTTGAGGACCCAGGCTAGAAGGCGACCCAGTGAGAGTCAGCACAGTGAAGTGGCTTTTGAGATCAGACAGACTTGGGTTTAAATCCTGACTGCCGTTTACCAGCAAGCTGTAAGACCTTGGACAACACTGACTTCTTGAAATTTAGATTCTTTATCTATAAGGGGGTAACATTATTGTGTTATCGTCTTATATAAAACTTAAAACATGGTAGATACCCAACAGATGTTTCTTTTTTTTTTCTTCTTACCCATCTTCCAGAACATCTTATTTTTAGTAGAATCCCGGCTTTAGCCCCAAGCAATCGTGTGACTCACCCTTTCCAAGCTTCAGTTTCCTTCCTTAAAAATGAGGGCATCTTGCTAGTGATTTCTGAGATCCTTCCCAGCTGTAAGGTGTCATAAAGTTTTAGACTGTGGAGGGATGTATAGGTCTGTTAATTTAAGGAAAGACAATGTATTGTACCCTGGGACCATATCACCTGGGAGGAAAGGGGAAGTCTCCAGGAGCCAGACTCTTCTCCCCTGGGAGGGAGAGAGTGCCAGCTTCCTTCAGAGTCAGGATCTGGACTCAGCTCCTAACTCTTTCCTTTTCTGACAATAAACTATGGATGACGGTGTTTGGGACAGGCTTTTGGGTCAGCTCAGTCTTGGTGCGATTCATGTTTTACCTGTCTCTTCCTTTCTGTTTATATTCTATCCAGGCCAAGAGGCAACTGCCATTGAAAGATAGTGAGTGACCGTTTCTAGAACAGCAGGCATCGGGGGAGCAGCCAGAAGCATTGACGGAAAAGCTTAAATTACCTAAATGGTATGTTGTACGCTCATAGATTGGGTGGTTTCTGAAGTCTGTATAATTTTTCCATCATTACGAAAGGGAGGAAAGTCAATAGTTGTTGATGACCTATTATGAACCAAATACTAGCAATGTACTTCACATGGTTTCTCATTTAATTTAATCAGCCAGTCAGCCTAATGAAGGAAAATCCTTGCGTGAAGTCGACAACCTTGAGAAATAGGCCTAGATTCCTTTTACTGAATATTTACTATATGCCAGACCTAGTCCTATTTGACACACATCATCTCCTTTAATATTTACACCAACCTTATGAAGTAAGTGCTGTTATTATCACCATGAAGAAATGAGCTTAGAGAGGTTAAATAACTTCTTCTCTAAGTTCACACAGATAGGACTAGATTTCAGGGTTCTTTTCATTGTACTTTAACGGCAGTAACTAACTTAACTTTTAAAAAGCAAAGCAAAATAAACAAATAAAAAAGAACCCTTTTGATCGACAACTGGCTCCTTTCCTAGCCCTTTCTGGGTTCCGTGTGCCAGGATTTTGTTGGTTGTCGTTGACCGAGGCGGTGGAGAGTACTAGCGAAAGAAGAAACTTGGGCAGTGAGTGCCCAGAAAGCCTTAGAGCCGAGGCAAGACCTTTGGAGTGTGTTTTATTCTAGGCAAGATGAGAGCCACTGAGGGGTGGAGGGCTGGTCTTGGTTGCCATTGGTAGCTGGGTAATAGTTAAGAAAGGTTCTCTGGGAAGGTAGGGCAATAGGGCAACCAGAGAAAGTGCCTGGGAATTGGGTTCTAGGTGTAGGAGTGACTGGACATAGGAAAAGACTCCTAGTATGACCTCTCACTCTCGTGGTGACCACTCCTGGGACACAGATGCAGTTAGGGACAGTGTAGAGCTCTTCCCGGGGGAGTGGGAAACTTCTAGGCAAACTCTCGGTTCAGGAGTCTCGTTGTGTTCCTTTCTCCAAGCATTTTTCCTGCCTCAGGGGACTGGGTTATGAAATTAATTTCTTGTTGGGTGGAGTGGCAGCCAGTTTTCATTGGTTCATTAATCTTTCTGATGATACTTTAGTTTCTTTTTATCGGAGCTCCAATATTTTTTAATACACTTGGTGAATTGGAGAGGGGAGAATCATTTTCATCCACTTATGCCACATGCCTATTATACATAGAGTATTTTGCTATAAACTGGGGCTTATGTTCCGATGATAAAAATGATCTCTTTACTACATGCCTAGCACAATTCTTGGAGCTAAGTATACAGTGTTAAACAGAAAAAAAATCCTTGCTCTCAAAGATTATCATCTAATGAGAACAAACAGATAAAAATAAACGAATAACTAGATATCGTCAAACAAACAAACAGATAGGTACATAGGTGAGTAAGGTCCACTAGGTGATATGTGCTCAGAAGATCAAAAGCAGGGTGAGGTGATAGGGAGTGTTGGGGCGCTGCTTTATGTAGGGTGTCAGGGAAGGCCTCTGATGAGGTGATGTTTTAAGCCAAGGTCTTAAAGAAGCATGGAATCCAGCCAGAGAGATGTCTGGGAGAAAAGCATCCCAGGCGGAGGGAATAGCAAGCGTACAAGCCCCGAGGCATGGATGTGACTCGACATGTCCAAGGACCCACCAGGAGGCCAGTGCGCTGGAGTAGAGATGCCGGGGCAGAGCAGTGGATGAGAGCAGAGAAGTGAAGGGACCCAGATCACATAGGGCCTTAGGGCCAGGGAAAACCGTTGGAGTGCATTCTAAGCGAGGTGGGAGCCACTGGAGAATGGGGCACAAGGAGCGACATCTTCTGACTTAAGTTTTAAAAAGCTCACTCTGGTTGCTGTGGGAGAAGAGACTGGAGGGTGGGGAAAGGCAGGCGGTGGAGGAAGAGTGAAGGGAGAGAGCAGCAGGGAAGCGTTTGCAGTGGTCAGGAGTCTGGGGAGGGGTGATGGTGGCTCAGACTAGGGGTGGGTAGCCACAGAGTAATGGATTCTGGACATATTTCGAAGACAGAGTCGAATTCTAATTCTCTCTGTAGAGATGTTTGATTTATTTAGTGTTAATCTCTAGGTCATAGGGGTTGGAAACTTGACAGTGATCCCTGGTAAAATTCTAAAACTGACTGAGCAAAGGATAAGAACACAAGTGACCTGTAGAAGCCAGCCTTGTATTCACGAAGAGTAAGTCATGCTTAAAAATTCTTTCTTTCTTTAAGCTTTGTCATTTTACTTAAACTATAAAATCGGTACAAGTTTATTATAGGAATACAAGAAAATAAAGAAAACACCCTACACCACCCAGAGATAATTATCATATAGCACTTTGATGTACATCAGGGCAATTCAGTTTTGAAAAAGGTTCCTAGTCTGGAGGATCAGGAATATGCTATAAAGATAATGTGTCTTAAGTGCTAAAATTAGGTATTTACATTTTCTCATGTGACCCCAAGACAAAGAAAATTTCGGGCTGGCCTTCATGTAGTTATTGGACAAGTACTGATTAATAGACCAGTTTATCTAGACAGGCTGTTTTTAGTGACATTATAGAAGGCTGCTCTTGGTTATGTTTTGTTTAACAATCTGAACATCAATTTGGGTAAAGATATAGAAAAGACATGACTGTCAGATTTATTAATAGAGAATGCTTGCAAGTTGGAAAGTGTAGAAAATATTTAGACAATTGACGCTATTGATTGAAACTAACTTTCAAGTTGCAAGGCAGAAAATAGTAAATAAAAATTAAGTTTAAACTTAACATGACACTTAAGGTGGACCAGGTGCTGGTCTAAGTACTTAATTGACACCTACAGTCAGTCACCCTTTAAGATAGGTATAGAGAAGTCAAGTAACTTATCCAAGATCACATAGCTAGTAAGTGGCAAAATCAAGGTTTGAACTTAGGCTTACCTGGCTTCACAATTTTAATCTTTTATCATTGTACCTTACTGCCTGCAAAAGAAATAAGAATTAAGCTCCATATTTAAGTTATCAAAATGAATTAGATTTCATAGCAATTTATTTGGAAAAAAATCATTGTGAACCTGCAAACTGGTAGTATTGCTGCCAGATTAGCTCATACAGTCTTGGGCTTCATAATTAAAACTGGATCGACCAGGTCATCTTTCAAATCCACCCCCATCCCTTTACCCCATTGCTTCTGTGTTAGTTCAGGCCTTTATTCTGTCTCTTGCCAATAACATCCTGGTTTATCCTGTTAGAATGTTCTTTCAAAAATGCAGTTCTGATTGTGTTACTCCCTTGCTTAAATCCCTTTGTTTAAAACAGGTTGCAAATTTGCTTCCCATATCCACTTGCAGGCATGTTGGTGTGTGTTTTGGAGGGTCTATACAGTGGTGTTCTTTTTATTTCCTTTTTTTTTTAAATGGAAATAGTCGGCTACACTTCCCTCTTAGCCATCATCCTACCAGGCTCTCACATTATTGGCCTCAGCCTTTTGGCATTTGCATTTTTACAATCTTTGGCATAAAGGCTAAGTATCTTTCTTAAAACGTAGTGCCCAGATCCGAAAACCATTCTCCCTAGATGTAGTTTGGCCAGTACAGAATGCAATGAGACTGTTACTGTCCTTTTTTTCCCAAACATTTATAAGGTTCTTACCTCTCATCACAGTATTCAGCCCAGGACAGAAAAATAAAGATGACAGTTCTTGCTCTTATAGCTCAGAGCCCAGCAGAGGAATACAAATATATAAGCAAGTAAGTAAGTGTCATGGGTACAGTGATAGAAGTATCTACGAGTTCTGGGTGGTGCATTTTGTTGGGGGAGGGGCTGATAGAAAAGGTTTCAGAGGACAGGTGGCGGGAGTGAAATGTTCCATCAGAATGGGGCAGGGGAGGCTAGAAGGAAGAGGAGACGGGAGCAAAGTCAATTCCAAACTTGTTTCTCAAACATGAACACCTCAGCCTCTGCAAATGCTGTGAGAGTTCAAGGACTTCTGTGTTACACGCTATCTACACTCCAGCCTTATCAGTTACCTGCTCTGCTCTTCCTTTTCTGGAAGTCAGCCCTGTCAATTACTTAAAATTCCCCAAATGCAGCATTGTTTTGCTTGCCCCTTCCCTCTGTCCCTCCCTTCCTTCCATCCATCCTTCCCTTCCTTCCTGTAAACAGTTATTTTATATCCTTTATGTACCAAGACTGTTCAAAGTATGAGAAAGACAGCAGTATAAAACAGCTACAAACGCAAAAAGTCATGTTCCTGACTTGGATCTGACATTCTACTAAAAAGTCAGATGGTAAACCAGTTCACCAGTGATCAAGTAGTTAATATGTCTAAGAGGAAAAAAATAAGTAAGATATCTTACCTTAGAGCCATCTAAAAAGATGTAATGAGTTGCCCTGGGAGGAAATGAGTGTCCTTCCTGTCATTAGAGGTGTTTAAATAGGAGCTGAACGGATGACTACTTCCTACATAACTTCTGCATTGAGTGGGAGTTTGGATTCAGATAATCTCTGAATCCTTCCAACCTGGGGAATCTGTATGCTAGTTGGACTACTAACCCTCATGTTTGCATATCTAAAATACATAAATTTGTGATTCTGGAAAAGATCATTTAAACCCAGTAATTAAATAGAAGCGCTCAGGAAGTGGTGAGATGTGGACAGTCTAAGGTTTTAAGACATGTAACTAGAAATGGTCAGGAGGAAGCTGCTGAAAAATAGTTCTCTCATTTTCTTTTAGACCAAAGGTTGGCAAACATGGTCCACAGGCCCACTGCCTATTTTTGTAAATAAGAGTTTAATTGAAACATAGCCATGTCATTTGCTTATATATAGTGTTCATGGCTGCTTCATGCTACAATGGCAGCGTTAGAGTTGGGACAGAGACCTTAGGTCTTACATAACCTAAAATATTTACTAAAAAACTAAGTTGTATACTTGTATGCATACCATCAAACTTTAAAGTATGTGTTTACTGACCCCCTGCTTTATGTGACTCTTGGGAACCGGAAGTGAATCATGGCAGCTGCGCTGGGGGAAAGGGTAGGGCAAGTTTGATTATGTCCTGTTACAAACCTTGCTGGCCTACTAGGACAGGAAGACCTAGCTTCCAAAGTGCTGGATCGGGCCACTTGGAACTGGATTCAAGAACTTTGGCAGAAGTTTGGGAGCCCTGAACGAGACAGGTGGCACTGTATCTCTCCACTATGAATTGGAACTGAGCTAGACACCAGTGTGGGGGGAGGTCGGTGTTAAAGGATGGGGACGGTCCTCTTGTTCACTTTCCTATGATTTCTGAGGTTTGCTATAAACAATTTCCTTCCCAGACCCCACCCTTGGGCTTAATTAATCACTTCTTCTAAGCTTCCAGTACACATATATCAGGTGGTAAAAGGTGCTAAACGAAAAAAGCAGGGCAAGAAAATGGGAGCAGAGGGCTGGGTGCTGTATTAGGTTAGATGGTCAGGGAGGCTTCTTTGTTAATGGTTCATAATTGGCTCTGTCTTTTTGATTCCTTAAAGGCAAGGGTTGGGCGTGAAGGGTCTCTCTCTAGTACTTGGCAAAATGCTGGGTGCATCATAAGATGTTCCATAGATGTCAACTGAATAAATGAAATTTTACCTGGATAAACATAATGGGATGCAGGAGGCACTGGGAAGAGAGTCATCTACCCCTTCCCTTTGTGGATGGTCCCGGAGGAAGCAAAACATTTCTTTCTCTGGCTGTACTTAGGGCCAAAACGTCAGAGATAAGTGACACTCAGCCCATTTTCTGTCCATTTCCGTTTGCCCCAGGGTAGAGGGCTGATCTTAGTGAGGTGCTATTTTTAGGAGGATTCTGCTTGGTGACACTTTTCTTAGGTATGCACAGGACTTTGCAAAGTGCTTTTGCCGACTTCCTTTGCTGTGAGGTAGGTTGGATTGATATTATTTTTTCAGAGGAAGGAACTGATGCATAGAGAGAAGATCAATGACTTGACCAAACTGGGTAGCATTCTTAAATGAACCAGGACTTTAGAACTAGACTTGGGCTTGCCATTTGGCTATCCTTCTCACTAGCTGTGTGACCTTGGGCAAGTTTGAGGGGTCCTTATCCCATTAGGTTATTGTCAAGGTTGAGTAGAATAATAGTAGCTACTGTTGTGACTTACACGCAAAGCATTCCGCTAAGTGCTTTACATGCCTGCAGATTACCATATGGTCTTTGAATGGGTGAGAAAACCTCAGAGAAGTAATGTGTTTAAGAAAAAGTACATGGTAGAACTTGGATCCCTAGAAAAAGAATGTGTATTATATACTTAATTTATTGTCTGTGGTAGTAGTGCTCAATTCCTTGTTATCCTTTGTTCTGGTCTGTATGTAATCAGAACTCACCTTGTAAAAACGCTCAAGACTTTGTAGGGAGATAATTTTACACGGTGGGAATAATCCTGGATAGAGAGTCAGGAGACTAAATTGCTGGAGAAATCGCAATATTTACTTCTGAGTCTCAGTTCCTTCACTTTTTATTTTTATTATTTTTTTAAAATTATTTTTTATGCCTACAGCACCTGGTCTTCCTAGGTGGTCTCCCATCCAAGTACTAACCAGGCCCGACCCTGCTTAGTTTCTGAGATCAGACGAGATCGGGCTTGTTCAGGGTAGCATGGCCATAGACCAGTTCCTTCACTTTTAAAATAAGGAGATTGGGCCAGATAGGTGGCTTTATTTTAAATAACAGCGGTGGAACTATTTCTTCACAGTCTCATGAGGGAAGCCCAATATGTTAAGAGCTAAAACCAGTTGCTTTGGTTGATTAAGTGCGATTTAGAGGCTCAGCCTGCTGTAACCTTCTCCCCTGCTCTTTTCCTCATAGATGACCCCTGAGGGGATTTGCTGAGCCTAGTCTGAAAACCAGTGGGTTTTGGTGGTTTTAGCCCTAAAACGATCTTTTAGCCGTTTTGACTCTGAAATCTCACCCTAAAGAGTGGAAAATCCAGAAATATTTT
>NW_024354503.1:2667259-2667831 GCF_902729225.1 Pteropus medius | reverse complement strand
TTTTGTATTTATGTCCCATTACCATGGCATAGACCTGAAAGCCAGAAGGAGCATTGTCCAGCAGGGAAAAGCACTGCGATTGAGACACTGCGCAAGTGGCATAGGGCTTGGGATGAGATCATTGAGCATTATCCCAAGACCTGAGATATCTGTGCTGCCTGTATCCGCTCTTGCCAATTGTTTTTTCCTTTGTAATCCGTGAGTAGCATATTGGTATCATTTTTATTTTCTGTTCATGGTTATTGCCAAAGAGCTGGCCAGCTATTTGGTAAATAGGGCACACAATGGTGGAGAGGAGAAATAATCAGGGAGAGGGCAGAATCCGAAAGGCTGAGGGAGGGAGGCTCTGTTTCCAGCACCTCCAAGGTGTATTTTAAGAGTTGAGCATGGGCTCCATCTGGTGGCTCTAGGCTTAAAGTGCAATCAATGGAACGTATCTTGGGGTTGGAGAAAAGTGAGTGGCATTTGACATATCAGATCCCACTTAAGCTTGTTCTTTTGCCCTGGGTGTTTGTGTTTTCTTCTCTTCTCTCTTTTCTTTTCTTTTCTTTTCTTTTCTTTTCTTTTCTTTT
>NW_024354503.1:2664193-2667099 GCF_902729225.1 Pteropus medius | reverse complement strand
TTTCTTTCTTTCTTTCTTTCTTTCTTTCTCTTTTTT
Organism: Pteropus medius; assembly: GCF_902729225.1. Taxonomy (NCBI): domain Eukaryota; kingdom Metazoa; phylum Chordata; class Mammalia; order Chiroptera; family Pteropodidae; genus Pteropus; species Pteropus medius. Next base: position 2,667,063 of record NW_024354503.1, on the reverse strand, counting down.
TCTTTCTTTCTCTTTTTTTTTTAATGGAATCATTGTTGAGTCAGTTTTTCTCTCACAATTGGTGGTTGTTTTATGGCTTAACCTGTGTTCCCTCCCTCCTTAATCACTAGTTTTAAGTGTAATCTTATCAGACTTCATCATTCCAGCACCTTTACTGTTGCTGTCATCTACTGACCCCTGGGTCACTGCCCCTAATTTCTCAATTATTTTAGCTTCTTGTTTAATATCGCTCTTTCCAACACTAGTTCTTTTTAATTTGCGGTGCTTTCAATGTACAATTCAGTGGCCCCTGCAGTACTGTTGCCGCTCAGATACTTCTCTCTTCCAATGACCTTCTTAATGCCCCCTCCCTACTCTTAGCAGTTCCATGATCACACTTTAGTTTTTTTTTTAATTTTTATTTTTTTATTAAGGCTAATTTTTAGAGCGGTTTTATGTTCACACTAAAATTGAGACGGTACAGAGATTTCCTGTATATTCCCTGCCCACCTCCTCCCACCAGAATGGTACATTCACAAGTCATAATCGCCCAAAGTCCATAGTTACATTAAGGTTCACTCTCAGTGTTAGGTTTGGACAAGTGTATCATGGCACGTATCTACCATTATAGTATCACCTGGAGTAGTTGCTCTGCTCTAAAAATCCTTTTGCTCTGCCATAACCTTAGCGTTTGACATTATCAATTACTGGTAATTTCAGTCCCCTGAAATCCATCTCCTGTTTTTCAAGCTCATTCCTGCTAGTACTTGACTCCAACAATCCTTCGGTACTCATTGGTACTTTCAATTCATTGGCCTTATGACATCTTCACTGTTCTTCATGTTCTTAATGTTCTTCTCTCTCTTTACTGACCGAGCTTAAGTTCCCGTGCACACACCCAAAAGTCCCTTGCTCTTCTCTTGCTTTGTCACACTCAACAAAGTTCCAGTCCTGGTTCAGCCCAACTCTGTCTGCTCCTTGCCTTCATCTGGTCAGCTGAACAAGACTGGATATAGAAATACAACCTTGCTGATCGGTTTCACTTGAAATCATAACCGTGAATTTCAAGTGGGTCCTCGATACTGCCTGGCAGTCATTCTGTATTTCCCATTCACCTAGATGACCATTTCTGAAACCTGTAATACTTTTCCCCCATTGTCACTTTAAGGTGGTGACCTTGTTTTCTACTTCAGTGAAAAGCAAAAACAAAAAAGTTCTCGAAGAGAACGTTACTAGACTTCTACCATTATAGTTATTGACCCACCCACCGACTAACACCTGTATCCACATACTCTCCCTGCCTGTCTGCTACCACAGAAGAACTGTCTGTTCTCCAGTGCTGCTGCTTGTACTCATATGCTAGAGCCCCATTTTGTCTCTTATACCCAGCTTCCCTCCTCGCTTTCACAGCCTGTCAATTTTCCCCCTTTTCCTGGATCATATTCTATCAATATGCTAACATGCTTTTTCCTCATTTAAAAAAAAACATAAACCTTTTGATACCACTTCTTCTGCCAATGGCCTACGTATTTATTTGCTCTGCTTTTTAGCAGAATTAAAAAATTCATCCAATATTTATCTCCAATTCACCACCTTATTTTTTCTTTAATTCTAATGAAGCTTTCGCCTCCATCCAAAGTTGCTCTTGTCAGGGTGACATCTACATTGTTAATCATTGGGCTACCTGTATATCTTTGGTGAGGTGTCTCTTAGGGTCTTTGGCCCATTTTTTAATCAGATTGTTTTCTTATTGTTGAGTTTTAAGAGTTCTTTGTAGTTTATGGACAACAGTCTTTCATAAATATTTTTCCCCGGCTGTGGCTTGCCTTCTCATTGTCTTGACATTGCCTTTTGCAGAGCAGAAGTTTTTAATGAAGTTCATCTTATCGATTACAGCTGCCTCCCCCCTCCATCTGCAGTTTCATTTTTCCCGATTTCAGTGACCCATGGTCAGCCATGGTCCAGAAATAATAACTAGAAAATTACGGAGATAAAGTTCATAAGTTTTAAATTGCAGGCCATTCTGAGTAGTGTGATGAAATCTTGCGCTGTCCAGCTTTATCCCACCCAGGATGTGAATCATCGCTTTGTGCAGCGTATCCAGTCTGTAGACGCCACCTGCCTGTTAGTCACTTAGTAACCATCTCAGTTATCAGATCAACTGTAGAAGTATCACAGAGCTCGAGTTCAAGTAATCCTTATTTTACCTAATATTGGCTTCATTTTACTTAAAGTGCAAGAGTGGCGATGCTGGGGATTCAGATATGCCAACGAGAAGCTGTGAAGTGCTTCCTTTAAGTGAAAAAGTGAAAGTTCTTGACTTAATAAAGAAAAAAAATCATATGCTGCGGTTGCTAAGATCTACAGTAAGAACAAATCTATTTGTGAAATTGCCTAATTTATAAATTAAGCTATCACTATTATGTGTGTTCAGGGGAAAATATAGTATATATGAGGTTTGGTGTTATCCGTGGTTTGAGGCATCCACTGAGGGTCTCGAGCTACATCTCCTCTGGTTAAGGGGGGGGACTGTATTTCTTTCATGGATGCTGCTCTTGCGTCATCATATCCAAGGTCATCTGTGATTTCTCCTATGTTATCTTCTAGGTGTTTTATAGTTTTATGTTTTACATTTAGGTCTGTGATCCATTTTGAGTTAATATTTATGAAGGGTATAAGATCTGTGTCTAAATTGTTTTGCATGTGAATGTCCATTTGTTCCAGCACTTTTTGTTGCAAAGACTATCTTTGCTCCATCGTATTGCCTTTGCTTCTTTGTCAGAGATCAGTTGACTGTATTCCTGTGGGTCTATTTCTGGGCTGTCTGTTCTCACCGACACCACGCTGTCTTGAATATTGTAGCTTTATAGTAAATCTTGAAGTTGGTTAGT
>NW_024354503.1:2544248-2664182 GCF_902729225.1 Pteropus medius | reverse complement strand
AGAGATTTCCTGTATATTCCCTGCCCACCTCCTCCCACCAGAATGGTACATTCACAAGTCATAATCGCCCAAAGTCCATAGTTACATTAAGGTTCACTCTCAGTGTTAGGTTTGGACAAGTGTATCATGGCACGTATCTACCATTATAGTATCACCTGGAGTAGTTGCTCTGCTCTAAAAATCCTTTTGCTCTGCCATAACCTTAGCGTTTGACATTATCAATTACTGGTAATTTCAGTCCCCTGAAATCCATCTCCTGTTTTTCAAGCTCATTCCTGCTAGTACTTGACTCCAACAATCCTTCGGTACTCATTGGTACTTTCAATTCATTGGCCTTCTGACATCTTCACTGTTCTTCATGTTCTTAATGTTCGTCTCTCTCTTTACTGACTGAGCTTAAGTTCCCGTGCACACACCCAAAAGTCCCTTGCTCTTCTCTTGTTTTGTCACACTCAACAAAGTTCCAGTCCTGGTTCAGCCCAACTCTGTCTGCTCCTTGCCTTCATCTGGTCAGCTGAACAAGACTGGATATAGAAATACAACCTTGCTGATCGGTTTCACTTGAAATCATAACTGTGAATTTCAAGTGGGTCCTCGATACTGCCTGGCAGTCATTCTGTATTTCCCATTCACCTAGATGACCATTTCTGAAACCTGTAATACTTTTCCCCCATTGTCACTTTAAGGTGGTGGCCTTGTTTTCTACTTCAGTGAAAAGCAAAAACAAAAAAGTTCTCGAAGAGAACGTTACTAGACTTCTACCATTATAGTTATTGACCCACCCACCGACTAACACCTGTATCCACATACTCTCCCTGCCTGTCTGCTACCACAGAAGAACTGTCTGTGTTCTCCAGTGCTGCTGCTTGTACTCATATGCTAGAGCCCCATTTTGTCTCTTATACCCAGGTTCCCTCCTCGCTTTCACAGCCTGTCAATTTTCCCCCTTTTCCTGGATCATATTCTATCAATATGCTAACATGCTTTTTCCTCATTTAAAAAAAAACATAAACCTTTTGATACCACTTCTTCTGCCAATGGCCTACGTATTTATTTGCTCTGCTTTTTAGCAGAATTAAAAAATTGCAGGCCATTCTGAGTAGTGTGATGAAATTGCAGGCCATTCTGAGTAGTGTGATGAAATCTTGCGCTGTCCAGCTTTATCACACCCAGGATGTGAATCATCGCTTTGTGCAGCGTATCCAGTCTGTAGACGCCACCTGCCTGTTAGTCACTTAGTAACCATCTCAGTTATCAGATCAACTGTAGAAGTATCACAGAGCTCGAGTTCAAGTAATCCTTATTTTACCTAATATTGGCTTCATTTTACTTAAAGTGCAAGAGTGGTGATGCTGGGGATTCAGATATGCCAACGAGAAGCTGTGAAGTGCTTCCTTTAAGTGAAAAAGTGAAAGTTCTTGACTTAATAAAGAAAAAAAATCATATGCTGCGGTTGCTAAGATCTACAGTAAGAACAAATCTATTTGTGAAATTGCCTAATTTATAAATTAAGCTATCACTATTATGTGTGTTCAGGGGAAAATATAGTATATATGAGGTTTGGTGTTATCCGTGGTTTGAGGCATCCACTGAGGGTCTCGAGCTACATCTCCTCTGGTTAAGGGGGGGGACTGTATTTCTTTCATGGATGCTGCTCTTGCGTCATCATATCCAAGGTCATCTGTGATTTCTCCTATGTTATCTTCTAGGTGTTTTATAGTTTTATGTTTTACATTTAGGTCTGTGATCCATTTTGAGTTAATATTTATGAAGGGTATAAGATCTGTGTCTAAATTGTTTTGCATGTGAATGTCCATTTGTTCCAGCACTTTTTGTTGCAAAGACTATCTTTGCTCCATCGTATTGCCTTTGCTTCTTTGTCAGAGATCAGTTGACTGTATTCCTGTGGGTCTATTTCTGGGCTGTCTGTTCTCACCGACACCACGCTGTCTTGAATATTGTAGCTTTATAGTAAATCTTGAAGTTGGTTAGTATCAGTCCCACTTTGTTCCTTTCTTTCAATATTGCATTGGCAGTTCTGAGTCTTTTACCTTTCCATGTAAACTTTAGAATTAGTTTGTTGATATCCACAAAATAACTTGCTGGGATTTTGTTTGGGATTATACTGAATCTATAGGTGAAGTTGGGAAGAACTGACATTTGGAAATACTGCGTCCCTATCCACGAACACCGAATATCTCTTCATTTGCTTACTTCTTAGAGTCATCAGTTTTATATTTTTCATTTTATAGATTGTGTGCATACTTTGTTAGATACACACTTATGTATTTCATTTTGGGGAGGATGTTCATGTAAATGATATTGTTTTAAATTTCAAATCCCACTTGTTCATTGCTGGTGAATAGGGGGAAGTTGATTGACTTTTGTACGTTAACTTTGTATCTTGCTGTAATTGCTTATTCTAGTTTTTTTGATTATTTGGGTTTCTGCAAATCATGTCATCTCAGAACAAAGACAGTTTTATTTCTTTTTTTTCCCAATGAGTATACTTCTTTTCTTGTCTTATTGTGTTAGGTTGGACTTCTAGTACAATTTTGAGAAGCAGTGATAAGGAGGCATTCTTTCTTTGTTCTTGATTCTAGTGGGAAAACTTTGACCGTCTCACCATTAAAAGTTTGGTTAGCTGTAGGTTTTTTGTAGATATTCTTTATCAAGTTGAGGTCAAGGTGCCCTCTATTCCTAGTTTGCTGAGTTTTTATCATGAATAGGTACATGCTTTTTCTGCACCTATTGATACAATCGTGTGATTTTTCTTCTTTAGCCTGTTGATGTGATGGATTACATTAACTTATTTTCAGATGTTGAACCAGCCTTGTATACCTAGGATAAATCCTACTTGGTCATGATCTAAAATTCTCTTTATACATTGTTGGATTAGATTTGCTAATATTTTGTTGAGGATTTTTACACCTATGCTCATGACAGATTCAGTCTGTAGTTTTCTTGTAATGTCTTTGTCTGGTTTTGGTATTAAGGTAATGCTGGCTCATAGCATGAGTTTAGGAGGTATTCTCTCTTCTCACTTTTGGAAGAGAATATAGAAAATTGGCATAATTTCTTTCTTAAATGTTTGGTACAATTACCAGTGATCCCATCTGGGCAGGCTTGGTGCTGTTTTTTGAAAGTTATTAATTATTGATTCGATTTCTTTAATAGATATAATCCTATTCAGATTGTCTCTTATGTGAGTTTGGCAGCTTATGTCTTTCAAGGAATTCGTTCATCTAGGTTATCAAATTTGTGGGCATAGAGTTGTTCATATTCTTTTATTCTTTTAATGTCCAGGGGATCTGTGATGATGTCCCCTCTTTCATTTCTGGTATCAGTAATTTGTCTTCTCTTTCTTGGCCTGGCTGGAAGCTTATTGATCTTTTCAAAGAATTAGCTTTTGGTTTCATTGATTCCTCCCCCTTCCCCACCCCTAACCCCAATTGACTTTGTTTTCAACTTAATTGATTTTTGCTCTAATTTTTATTACTTTTCTTCAGTTTACTTTGGTTTTAATCTGCTCTTCTTTTTCTAGTTGCCTAAGAGAGCAGCCTAGATTATTGTCGATCTTTATTCTTTTCTAATATATGCAGTAAGTGCTAAAAATTTACCTCTAAATATTCCTTTTGCTATACTCCACAAATTTTGATAAGGATGTATTTTTTTCATTCAGTTCAAAATATTTTAAATTTTTTCTTGAAATTTCTTCGTTATTTATTTTTTAGAAGTGTATTGTTTAATCTGCACGTATTTGGGGGGATATCCCAGCTATTTTTTTTGGTATTGATTTCTAGTTTAATTCCATTGTACTATGAGAACATACACTGTGTCTTATAGCCCAGAATGTGGTCTATCTTGGTGAATGTTCCATATGAACTTAAGAACGTGTATTCCGCTGTTGTCGAAGTAGTCTATATGTTTCCATTATGTCAGGTTGATTATGGTGTTATTGAGTTCAGCTGTGTCATTATTGATATTCTGCCTGTTAGATCTGTCCATTTATGATAGAGAGGTGTGGAACTCTCCAGCTGTAGTAGTGGATTCATCTGTTTCTCCTTGCAGATATATGTTTTTGCCTTATGTAGTTTGATGCTCTGTTGTAAGACATATATATTAAAGACTAGTATGTCTTCTTAGAGAATTGACCCCTTTATCATTATGTAATGCTTCTCTTCACTCCTGATAATTTACTCTGCTTTGACGTTTTCTGTCTAAAATTAATGGAGCCACTCCAGCTTTCTTTTGATTAGTGTTAACATGGTAAAGCGTTCTCCACTCCGTAATCTATAGGTGTCTTTATTAAAATTTAAGATGGGGTTTCGTAGACAACATATAGTTGGGTCTTGATTTTTGATCCACTTTGAAGACTATTGATGTTTAAAGTGATTTTATAGTAGGATTAATATTTACCATACTTGTCACTGTTCTGTTGCCCTTGTTTTTTGTTCCTGTTTTCATCATCTATACTTTTTCTGACTTTTGTGGCTTAGCATTTTATATAGTTCCACTTTTCTCTTTCTTAGCATATCCATTAAATTTTTTTTTTTAGTGGTAAATTGTGGTTTTCTGTATCCACTTTTCTAATTTGGGGAGAGACAGTTTTCTCTGTAACCTCTGATGAATCTAAGAGTTGTTGATTTTCTTGTTCACCTTTTACTTGTTAGGACGAAGTGATGACTTTTAAGCTGTGTACACGCTGAACCAGAAAACTATGTTTTTTACTTCTTACCTGCCTTTTTTTTGTGTGTGGTAAAAAATGCATAACATAAAATATATCAACCATTTTTAAGTGTACATACAGTTCAGTAGTGTGAAGTATATAGTCACATTGTGTAACCAATTTCTGGAACATTTTTTATCTTGCAGAACTGAAACTCTACACCCATTTAACAATAACCCCCATTCTCTTTGTCCCCAGCGACCACCATTCTACCTTGTTTCTATGAATTTGGCTATTCTAGATACTCATAAGCGAAATCACACAGTGTGTCTTTTATGACTGAATTATTTCACCATGTCCTCAAGATTCATCCATGTTGTAGCATGTGTCAGAATTTACTTAAGACATCTCATTGTATGTATAGATCAACTTTGTGTATCTATTCATCCATTGGACCCTTGGGTTCCACCTTTTGACTATTGCGAATAGTGCTGCTGTGAACGTAGGTATGCAGATCTCTTCAGTATCCTGCTTTCAGTTTTTTTGGATATATACCCAGAAGTGGAATTGCTGGATCACATGGTAATTATTTTTAATTTTCCGAGGAACTGCCAGTTTTCCATAGTCGCTGTACCATTTTATTTTTCCGCCAACAGTGCACGGGGGTTCCAATTTCTCCACGTCCTCACCAAAACTTAATTTTTTGCTTTTTTGATAGTAGCCATCATGATGGATGTGAGGTGATAGGAATCGTACTGTGATTTTGATTTGCGGTTCCCTAGTGATTAGTGATGTTGAACATCTTTACATGTGCTTGTTACCATTTGGATATTGTCATTGGAAAAATTTCTATTCAAATCCTTAACCCATTTTAAAATCAGGTTGTTTTTTGTTAATTAACATTATAGGAGTTCTTTATATATTCTGCTTATTAATACCTTATCAGATACATGATTAGTATCTATTCTTAACAAGATCTAAAGTTAATTACAATAACTGTTCTCTTTCCAAAGAATGCTTTACTTGAATTCTGATTTCTCTGACTTGTATATCTATCCAGTGTTTTAGTTCCACTTTGGTTTTTATCCTGCCCCTCCCCCTCAATTTTTGTTATTGTTTAACTGATTCAGTGCTTGTTTGGGTTAATTTCTTTGTTTATCATTCCTTCTTTATCTCATGCCTTCCTTAAATGATCAGTTCTTGTATTCCGAATAATTCTTTCAGTGAGGATCTGTTAATAATAAACATTAAGGTTTTCATTTTCCTTTTATTCTCATCTAGGTGCAGATTTAATTTTGGTTGAGACTTCGCTTCCTGAATATGAGATTCCATTCCATCTTTTATCAGCTCTTGAGCATTCTTAGCTAGTAGCTCATCAAATACTGCCTTTCCCCATTCTCTCTATTCCTTCCTTTTGGACCGCCTTTTTTTTAAACTCGTGTCTATTAACCTCTTTCAGTGTTCAGTTCTGCACCGCCTTTTGTAATTTCCTCATATCTATTCTTAACCACTACACTCTTCATTTGCATCTATTTGCTATTTTCCTTTCCATTTCTAGCAATTTTATTTGGTTACTTTAAAGATGATCTGATCTTTATTGATAGCATCTTGTTATTGTCTCCTGTTTTTGATTCCTTCTTTTATGACTTTAAATATTGAAATGTACTTAATTTGTGGTCACTAGCCTATCTTATTTGGTTCGTATTGGTATAAACTTCCTTTGTTCAGTCAAAGATTTGTCCTCATGTGTTTCGTAACTTGGAATTGTAAACTCAGGTTCACAGGACTTTATCTGTGGACTCCCGTGTGAACATGGTAGGGAATCTCTCTTTCCAGAGTATTTTTGTTTACCTCTGGTACGTTTCCCAAGGGTAATATCAGGCTGAGACCATTTTTAGGTACGGTTTGGTTCTTGGCGAGAGCAAGTCAGTACCAGACCACTCAGGCAGTGTAAATTTGAACTCTGAACTTAAATGAAGGCAGGCCCAAGATTATAAATTTTGTAGGCATACGGTCTTCCCCTTGTTCCCTAATAGAGCCCAGGTCCTGTCATCTTCCAGTGTCAACTTCAGAACAGTACTGGGGAAAGAAATGGTAGGCATCATTATCCCCATTTTACTACTAAGTAAAACTGAGGCTGTTTACTTACTCGTTTCTAGAAGAGTTAATGACTTTCCCAAGATTATGCAGGTGGAAAATGGTAAAGATTTTCTTATAGCCTTCCATGAGAAATGAGGCATTCTTCTGTGTCATTTTGCCATGCTGCCATTGGTGGCATTCTTCATTATGTAGATATCAGCTCATTATCAGCCATAAAGAACCAGTGGTATCCTGTAAGTTTACTCAAATTCATTCATTCAACAAATCCGGGCACCTGCTGTGTTTTAGGCACAAGAATTACATATGGGAGCTCTTTTTACACCTGGGAGCTGAAATACAGATTTTATATTTGCTGCCTGACATGCTTTCTGCTTTCTTTCTGTAGACTGATAATGGTCTCCAGCTGCCAAAGAAGGTTGTGGATGCCAAGAGAAAGGTAACCATTTCTCGTCCCCTCGAGTGGAATTGGATGCCTCAAGGAACCCACATTGGCTGGCAGTAGACATGGCTGAGTTTACAAACTACAAGGATACTGCCTCCGGCCGCCACCTGAGGTTTAAGTTACAGAGTCTAAGCCGCCGCCTTGATGAGTTGGAGGAAGCCACAAAAAACCTCCAGAAAGCAGAGGACGAGCTCCTGGATCTCCAGGACAAGGTGATTCAGGCAGAAGGCAGCAACTCTAGCATGTTGGCGGAGATCGAAGTGTTGCGCCAGCGAGTGCTGAGAATTGAAGGCAAAGATGAGGAAATTAAGAGAGCAGAGGATCTGTGCCAGCTGATGAAGGAGAAACTTGAAGAGGAGGAAAACCTCACCCGAGAGCTGAAATCTGAGATTGAGCGGCTTCAGAAACGAATGGCCGAGCTGGAGAAGCTAGAGGAGGCTTTTAGCAGGAGTAAGAATGACTGTACCCAACTCTGTCTGAGCCTGAATGAGGAGAGAAACCTGACGAAGAAAATCTCCTCTGAGCTGGAAATGCTCAGGGTCAAAGTGAAAGAACTGGAATCTTCCGAGGACCGCCTAGATAAAACTGAGCAGAGTTTAGTGTCTGAGTTAGAAAAGCTGAAATCTTTAACTCTGAGCTTTGTAAGTGAGAGAAAATACTTGAATGAAAAGGAGAAAGAAAATGAGAAATTGATAAAAGAGCTCACGCAAAAACTGGAGCAGAACAAAAAAATGAACAGAGATTACACAAGGAATGCATCTAATCTTCTGGAAAGGAATGACCTACGGATTGAGGACGGAATCTCGTCCACACTGCCGTCCAAGGAATCAAGAAGGAAGGGCACGCTGGACTATCTAAAGCAGGTGGAGAATGAAACAAGAAACAAATCTGAAAATGAAAAGAACCGAAATCAGGAAGACAACAAAGTCAAAGACCTTAACCAAGAGATTGAGAAACTTAAGACACAAATCAAACATTTTGAATCTTTGGAAGAAGAGCTCAAGAAAATGAGGGCCAAAAATAATGACCTTCAGGATAATTACCTGAGTGAACAAAATAAAAACAAACTCTTAGCCAGTCAGCTGGAGGAGATAAAACTACAAATTAAGAAACAGAAGGAGCTGGAGAATGGGGAGGTGGAAGTGGAAGATGCTTTCCTGTCCAGCAAAGGCAGGCACGAGAGGACTAAGTTTAGAGGCCACGGGAATGAGGCATCTATGTCCAAGCACACATCTCGGGAACTGTCCCCTCAGCATAAGCGGGAAAGGCACCGAAACAGGGAGTTGGCTCTCAATAATGAAAACTATTCTCTGAGCAACAGGCAGGTTTCCTCTCCCAGTTTCACCAACAGGAGGGCGGCCAAAGCTTCCAACGCAGGGGCAGGTACAGATAGTGGGACTCAGGAGACAAAGAGAACTGAAGATCGATTTGCATCTAGCTCCCCTCAGAGCGAAGGGAAGAAGTCCAGGGAGCAGCCATCGGTGCTTAGCCGCTACCCCCCAGCTGCTCAGGAGCACAATAAGGTTTGGAAGGGTACTTCCAAGCCGGGGACTGAGAGTGGGGTGAAGGGAAGAGTAGAGAAGACAACGCGCACATTTAGTGATACCACCCATGGATCTGTTCCCAGCGACACACTGGGCAGAGCTGACAAGGCTTCTGACACCTCCACTGAGGCCTTCTTTGGCAAGCGGGGTCAGGTGCCTAGCAGTGGAAGTCCGGTAACTCAGGCCACAGATCCTGGCAGTTCTAAGGCCACCGGAGCTCTGGCCTCGTCTCAGAGATCTTCAGAAGGGCTCTCTAAGGGCAGAAAGGCTGCCAATGGCCCTGAGGCTGATACCAGTTCCCCAACTTCCAAGGCTTCGCTTTTATCAAAGTATCCTTATGGCTCCAGAAGCCAAGAGAACATCCTTCAGGGCTTTTCAACCCCAAGTAAGGAAGGAATTGATCAACCTGTAGCAGTTGTAATGGAAGACAGCAGTCAGCATGAGGCCCTGAGGTGTCGAGTCATCAAATCCAGTGGCAGAGAGAAGCCAGACTCAGATGATGACATGGACATGACGTCTCTTGTTACTGCCAAGTTGGTGAACACAACCATCACCCCGGAGCCAGAGCCCAAACAGCCCACCTCTAGAGAAAAAAACAGATCTCGAGGGGGCCTTAGAACCTCCCTGTTCGAGGATGATAAAGATGTTGGACCAGAAAACGAACCTGTGAAAACTGTCAGAGCCTCCAGCAATGCCATGGAGTTCCCGGAGGCAAATGGTGCTGGGCTAAAAAGCCAACGGCCCTTCAGCCCCAGAGAGGCCTTGCGGTCTAGAGCTGTCATCAAACCTGTCATCATTGATAAGGATGTGAAAAAAATTATGGGAGGATCTGGAACCGAGGCCACATTGGAAAAACAGAAACTCACCTCCAAACCAGGGCCAAACAAAGTGACAAGCAGCATTACTATCTACCCCTCTGACAGCGGCAGCCCTAGAGCAGCTTCTGGCGAAGCCCCACGAGAGAGGCATACGTCTACCAGCAACATCCAGGTTGGGCCGCCGGAACTCACATCAGTTGGCAACCACGTCAACTCCCCCTTTGAGCTCTCCATTCACAAACATGACATCACCTTGCAGTTCACAGAAACTGAAAGAATGGGAGATGGACCCCTGAAGAACAGGCCTGAAACAGTGGTCTCTCGGAGCAGCATTATCATCAAGCCATCGGATGCTGTGGAGAGGAACAACCATGCGACCCCCGCGGAGACAATCAGGTGGAAAAGCCATAGCGCCCCTTCCGAGGTGAGCTCTTCAGATGCCAGGCATGTTACTGTGCGGAATGCCTGGAAGAGCAGGCGAGACTTGAACTCTTTAGACGACTCCCCAGCTCGAATAGGTAAAACTGTGGACTCTACCACTGCCTACGCCCAGAGGTCTTCCACAGACTATTCAGACCTTGAACAGACCAGGTCGTACCTTTCTGAGCAGGGCACTCGAAGGGTAGGCAATTCAGGTGATGCCTCCGAGCTCTCCTCCCGAAGGACCCAAAGTAGCCTGACCGTGTCAGAGGTGCTCACTCGTCGGAATCGGGTTGGAAATGCTGTCTCAGCTGCAGCCTGGAACCACTCGGCAGGCATGGTGAGTCCCACTCCTTTCTCTTTCTCCTTCTGCTGTCCCTTGCCCCCTCCTTCATCTTTCCCTCTTTCTCCCTTGTCTGCTCTGTCCTGGCCTGTAAGACTCAGGATTACGGAGACAGTGGGGATGGGAAACACTTGGTATAGCTCAGAGAACTGTTGAAAATAAAGCCGGGTTTGTCCTTAAAGAAAAATAAAGTACCTTGAAGAAGGTGTTCGGCAGAGAGCAGCATGAATTTCCAAAGTCCTTTCCCAAATGTGTCTCTTCCATTTGTCGTCGTGTACAAAGGCCACACAAATAGCAGAGACAGGGCCTCTGTTCTCTTGGTTTCGCCAGAGCAGCCAAGAGCTCCCCTTCTGGCTCTGGGAGCAGGGGGATGCGTTCCTGGCCGCCTCAGTTCAGACAGCTGGTCTCTGCTGGCTGCTGGCACGTGGGGTGAGGACAGCTGGGGCTCACACTGGGCCTACTTTATAAGCTTTATGCCTGGGCATCACTTTCTTTTGCCCCAGACACCTGTCTAGCCCATTATATCAGTCTGAGGGCAGGGCTGAGTCAGTGTGGCTCGTTACACGATAGGTAAATCCAGAACTACCTCATTTGAGGGTCGGACCGTCAGGACAGCATTTGAAGGGAGCCTCCTGGGTGTATCTTTTGGATGTGGAGCCTGTGGTGATGAAAGACATTTTGGACCTAGACATTGTTCCCTTCTTTTAAAGGGCAGGTGACCGTGTTAACCTGACGAGCCCCGTAAGTTTTCACAGGGTGCTTAACACTTGACGAAGCACTTTCCCACCTACTTACCTTATTCAGTCTCTCCAACAGCCCTATGGGAAGGCATTCTCATTTTTTAGATGTAGAAATTGAAGGTCAGAGATAGAAAGTGCCTTACCTAAAGCCACCCAAGTGAATTGCTGGAAGAGCTAAGATTTAAATCCAGGAGTCCTGTCTCTAAATCCAGTCTTCTTTGTACCCTGCCAGCCTTTCTCAGACTTGGTCTCTGATTGCCATTTGCTTGGGTGGACCCAGAGCAAAACATAAAAAATACAGAAGTCTGGTAGAAAAGCAGTGGAGAGAAACATGGGTATTGAGCCCCCTGAAGCTTTGGATGTCTGAGATGTGATGAGGGAGGGGCAGGTATGGGACATAAAGGGGAAGGCATGTGAGCTTCTTGGTGGTTTACTTGGTGGGAGGCAGCTTCCGTTTCAGCATACCGCCTACCTCCCCACCACAACGTGGCTCTCACCCTGGGGAGCATGCAGCCTGCCTATGCAGAACTTGAGGACCACTGGCTCCTACTTAGGGGTACCACTCCCATGCCCTGTTCCTGGCCCTGTACCGTATAAGGGATCCTGTTGAGTCGTGAGCCTCCCAGTCTCAGAAAACCCTGATTTCCTAGGAACTTTGACATTGGCCTGTCCTCAGGCCAAAGCACATCTCTGCAGTTAAGCTGTGGTCTGTCTGCTCCCTCTACCAGTCTGGAGAGGACCACTGGGGAGTGAGTGATGGTGTCTGTTACTCACTATAGTTTCCTTCACAGCTCACTTTTGTACTTATTGGCACAGGAGGAAGGCGATGACTGCACACTCAGTGTCTCCAGGCGACTGCACAACTCCTTGGAACGGTCTGAACTGCCCGTGAAGCAGGGGCTGTCAGAGCCTGGGCGAGTACGGGCTGAGGAACGGTTACGGCCAACGAAGCCCTGTGCTGAGGAAAACTGAGCCAGCTGGGTGAGGTCTTGTTTCCTCTGCTCCTGCTTCTCAGCTCTCCCACCATCCCGCCCTGTGAAGGATCCAAGGCCAGTTAACCAGGCTTTGGCTGGGAGACTGTGGCAGAAAACCAGGCTGTGGCTCAGATCATTTTTGCCAGTTGGCCAGAAGGGATCAGAAATTACAAGCTGGACAGAGTCACTCAGGCCCAGCCTCCCCTGATTGATGCATGAGTCCTCTATCTTTGTCCCTGTCCCCCAGGTAGGATGGGCAACTCTGGCCCCCAAATGGGGAATGATACCCCTTATATCCCCACCACACAACAGCCCCTTCTGTGTGGTTAATGTTCTTATTTCTTAGTCTCCTCACCACATCCAGTTCACTCCTTGTCTGCCCTCGAGGCCTGAGTACCTACACTAAGACTGACCAGCCTTCGGCTTCATCTAGGGGGCTTCCATTCCTTTTCTCTTTGGAGTTCCTCAGACTTATACAGAAGAGGTCTGTGCTGCCTCTGAGGGATTATAGGACTACCCTTTAGGTTGAATTTGAAGCTTCTCTGACACGGCCCCCTTGCCGACCACTATTTTTTGGGGGCAGAGCACACGGGTACCCACCTATTGGAATGACACCATCCCTCCCCCACCCCCAGCTCTCTGCTCACCTTCCTCCAAAGGCACCTGGAAGTATATAAGCCTCATGCATCTCCTTCCCTGGGCACCAATAATGCTGCTGGCATTGCCTGCTCCTCTCCTGTGGCTGGAGACTTCTGGCTGACTTTGTTTCCACCTTTGGAATATTCTCAGACTAAACTGGGCCTGACCCAGCATATTCTGCCTTCTAGGAAGCGCCCAGCAAGTGGGAAAGTGGATAGGAAGCAGCAGTTTCCCTTTAGTCACTCCACAAAGCAATAGCTCCATGAAAGGCCTGGACTTTGTTCTTCTTCCTTCACCCCCATGGAGGAGGTGTCGCACTTTACCGAGCTGATGCATTCCTACAAGAGTGGGCCATGATTCCTGCAAACCAACTATCCTGATGACTTCCTGGGAGGAAAGGTAACATGCCCATCAAGGGCCCCAGGGTTATACAATTCAAAATGCCGCAAACTTTTCAGGAAGCCACATAAATAAAAATTGGTTAGTTTCCTTACATCATTCACGTGGGAAATTAAGAACAACGGTATATTCTTGACACTGCTTTTTTCTGTAGCATTCTCTCAGTTCAAAGAAGGGATCCCCTGTCAGAGGCTACCTTTAGGAAGGCACTGTGGAAAGCATTAAACTGGGAGTTGGGAAAGCTGGATTTTCTTCATGGCTTTGTACTTCTTGCCTTGTGACCTTGGGCAAGTCATTGTCCTTGGGGCCTTAGTTTCCCTATTTGTAAAATGAGTTATTTGAAATGTTTTCCAAGGGTCCTAAATCTGGCATTCTGAGATTCTTGTGTTTTCACTGTCCCATGGGAGGCGAGTCTCACTTTAGGAAGGTATCATCCAAATGGGTTTGGGGAACGTATCCTGCCCACTGCCTCTGATTGCTTTCCTGGGTCCTTATTTTTTCCAGTTTCCCCATGTTTAAATGTTACGAGGTTGCTCAGAGAAGCTAAGCTCCCTTGGCCTCTTTTCCAGTCTGTAAAATGAGTTAGATTAGATGGTCACTGCGGCCCTTTTTGGCACCAGCCTTGCCCAATGCCACAGTGTCTCTTGGCTTCCAGGCCGGATATTTTCCATAACACAGGTTAGCATGTCTCCTGTTCCTGTGTGTCCTGAGTTGTCTTCTCTGCCTCCACTCCGTGTGGGGACCAGCATCCGTCCCGCCCTCGTCTGCATCAGACTTGACAATCCTGGAAGCTTGGGGAGCTCCTACCTTACTTTCGGGGACAGGAACGTTTTCTGGAGTTTTGCCAGTCTAAGGGCGTTGTCACGTGGCTTGCCTTTCACGTTGCTGCCTCAGTTGTTCAACTTCAGATGCCGTTTTCAAAATCTCTTCTTGCTGCTTCTCCTGGGTCACTGGCCAGAAACTAGCTTGCTCAAGACTGCAACCTCTCACTTATAGCCTCCCTGCCATTGTTCACTGGTTGGCAAACCTCAGAGTCCAAAGGAAACCAAGTCTATGGCTCTTCTCTGCTGGTGGAAACAGAAGGGCACCAAGCCATGCCTACAAAGATCTCGCCAATAATTCTCCTCTGTGGGCTTTGGAGCCCTAGATTCTGGTGCTGTAGCTCCTGGTGCCAAAGTCTGGATCTTTCCATATTTCAGCAGCATCAACATCTGCCGCTACCCAAAATGCTCAATGGAAGAGGGACTACTGTAGTGCCCTCCTGCTGGGGCTGCTGTCTTAAAATCTGAGTGCAATAGGGTTTAATTTTAACATTTCAGAAGTTTGTTTCATCTGCACACTTTCTAGAACCGCTGTAAAATAGTTTTTTTTTTTTTTTTTTTCAAAAAGTCCTCAGTATTGCAGAAAATACCATTAGTAATAGCCAGTGAAGGTTGGAGGCTCAGTTTCCTTGGGCTTCAAATGGCTGGCTCTCAAAGTCCAAAGTTGGAAGGCACGTTTCTGAAAAGCAACCTAGGTGTGACCATTCTGGACCCAGGTCTCACCATCAGGAGTCCTGGAGGAAACTTCCAAATAAAGGGGAGACCTGGTAGTTGAAGAGTTGTCTAATCAAGCCAAATATTCCCTGTCCCAGCCATAAGCTCACTTTTATGACAAGCCTCTTCTGCAGCTTGGCTCTAACTCTGAATTTTACTGGCAGGTATATGATTGTGGGAGGGTTCCTACTGAGGTTGGGGAACCTGGCACTCCAGAGCTGCTTGCTTGGAGGAAGTAGAGCTGGCCTCTTCCGCCTGCTGTTGCCTGTCTCTTGCCACTCTGATACCAAAAACCACCAGAGAAAGCTGCAGGAATGGTAGGAAAAAGGAAGCTGTGGCTGTTGCTTTTGAGTGGCAATGAAACAGTTACAATGTAGGTTAAAGGGATTCGCAGTGGGGCTAAGGACTCCAACCTTGGCCACAGGCAAGCTTGCACATAAATCATCCCCCTCATGGGGTGTGAGAGGGTCTATATTGATCGTGGAGTTGCCACTCTGGGGCAGTTTTCTTTATATTTAGTGGGTTAGTGCCAAGTGCTACCACTTCCCAGTAAAGGAATAAGGACCCAGCCTCTGGTCCCTAGCTGCCTTTGTTGGTGTGGGGTTCTTTGTTCAAGACTGCTTTGGAAGAGCTGCTTTTAGGGATTATCTTTTGAATACCCTGAGTGGGGAACAGGGTTCTCAAAGCCTCACAACCAAGATCATAGGAAAGGGGCCCTATTTTCCTGCTGCTTCACAGCTCAGAACATGTACTGAATGGAATGTATTTTTAAGAGAATAAAGTCTATTTTTTTGTATTTTAAAGATTGGGAGGGCTAGGGAAGTAGCCCTCAAATAAACTGTTATTGCATTATAGGCCCCTTTGCTAAGGGGCATCAGTATCTGTCAGTCCACACCTACTTGCTCAGGCAGGTGCTCGGGTCTCACCCCTGCCCCTTGGAGTCTAGGTGCAGCAGCTTCTACATTCCTGCTCCAAGCATGGGACCAAGGAGGCCAGACCCTGTCGCTGGAAACCAGGGCAAAGCCATGAGCAGTGACTCAGGGCTCCTTGGGTGCATGTGTATAGTTGAAGCTGCCTGTCTGCATGTATCCTCTGGCTCCAATGCTGTCTGTTGGCTCTGCAGCACAATATGTAACCAATAAAGCTCCCTAGTTTCCATGTGCTCTTGTGTGAGTGTGAGTCAGTGATACCATTTTTGTTGATGTCATCTCTGTATACGATATCTTCTATGCATGGATGCAGCCAGGTATATTTCACTGTATTTTACTTAAAATACTTGGTCAATTACTGATGCTGCAAGGTCAGGAAACATAGCTGAGGCTTAGAAAAGGACATGCTTAGAACCCATAACGAGTTAGAATCATAGAGCAGCTATTTCATTGCTATATTTTTAGGCTTTTCTGTTGTCAGACAATCCTCAGTCTGCCTGTGCCACTCATTTAAAAAGCAAAAACTTAAAAGCACTGACATTGGATCAGACACCTTAACTCCCCTGGGTAACAACAATGACAGAGCTAGGCTCCGAAGCCCATACACCTTCCACTGCGTGCTGTTCTCACCTTTCATCAGTTAACACCACTTGGTCTGATCCTGGTGTGCACATTTTCCCCATTGCTGTCACTCATTCCAAGACTAGGGAAAAAACTCTCTCCTTCATCTTCCAGTCAGACCATCAATGTAATGTCCCTTAAATCTCACTAAGACTAAAACCTCATTTAGAAAACACAAGTAAATTGTAATTTCCAGAAGCAGATCACATACATGTATTTTTAAGTAACAGTCTGTTAAGAGCCCTTGGGAAAGAACTGGTATTCTGGTCCCTACAAACTTTTACCTTACAAATCACAAGATTTTGCAGATGTGATTAAAGATTTTGAGATGGAGATGATCTAGGTGGGTCTTAAATGATCACAGGTACCTTTATATCAGAGGGAGACAGAAAAATCTCTAAACATGAGGTGATGATAGAAGTGGAGATTGGAGTAATGTTAAGATGGAGGGAGGGGGGCCACAAGCCAAGGATACAGAAAGCAACTAGAAGCTGAAGGCGGCAAGGAAATGGAATCTTCCATCAGAGCCTGCTGGGGTAATTTGTCACAGCAGCAACAGGAAATTAATACACCACTGAAGTTACCTAAATCCTTGATCTGCTCCTTGTGTAGCACTTGCCAAAATTTTTATATCAATACGTTGGATGAAAGTGGAAAGTTAACACATACCCATGGACGGAATTTGGAGAATAAAGCCAGTCACCCAAACGTGTCATCTTGTATTTTATCTTGAAAATTCAGGTTCCTGATATCTGTATGCTTGACCTGTAGCTTCACGCCTTTGGCACACGATCACCCCACAATTCCAGTGAAGAGGTCTAGCCCCACAGACCAGGAAGCCCATTGCTTTTATAGGACGCCCCTCAACCCTATCTTCTGACCTGACCAAACCACTTTTTTCCTTTATATAAACATCTTCCGTATATAACTCTAACCCTAAAGGAAAAACAAGAGAACTAATTTTATATGAAGTTTTATTCTCAAAATATAAAAAAACTACCACACACCAGGAGACTAAGTTGTTCTCTTACAGCGCTCACTTGCCTCAGTCTTTGTGAACAGACTTCCACGCTAACGTACAGCGCCTCCCTAGCTCTAGGTCCCTCAAAGGAGGCAACTTCCGTTGTCAAAACCAGAGCAACCCCCTTGGCCACCTGACCCATCACGAGCTCCAGCAGCTGATCAGGAGTCCAGATGCCAGGACAAGTTTCTCAGGAATCTAGTATTGCTATAAGAGCTTTGCTTACGCAACAAAAGACACACACGTTGGCCTCCGTCCCTTAGAATGCATCTGTCTCATATGCTTGGGGACTGCTGTGCAGGGACGCCTGGCGTGGCCTGGCGAGGCAAGGTATACATAGCTCCCAAGAACTGGTCTGCGATCCTTCCCGCTTCTCGAAGCCCACTCAGCAGAGCACCATGGACTGTGGCTGGGTAGTTGCGGATTGTGTGTTCTCCAGCAAAGAAGAGTCGTGGAATTGGCTATTTCAGGAAAAAAGTTAGAGAGAAAATCAGGTTGCAAACCTACCTTTATTCTTGTGTTTGACAATGCCCCCCCGTCAACAGGCAGAATTTTCCTAGAAATGATACGT
The DNA here is from genome assembly GCF_902729225.1 of Pteropus medius. NCBI lineage: Eukaryota > Metazoa > Chordata > Mammalia > Chiroptera > Pteropodidae > Pteropus > Pteropus medius. The sequence goes on along the minus strand of NW_024354503.1, from coordinate 2,646,417 downwards.
AGAAAGGGGACAATAAAACTCAGCCCAGCCTTAGTTCTGGAGTAATGTTCACCTGCATCTGTTCTTTATAACTTTGGGGGATACCCAGTTCTACAGCTTCCTTTGCCTCATGTAGTCTTTGCCTCATGTAGTGCACCTATGGGTGGGGGGAGGGATTCCTGACTACTGAGAACTATAGAGAATACAGCATCTGTTCTTAGGAAGGCTCTTGTCTCTTAGATCAGGCTTACCACAAGGTCCTGAGAACACTTACTACTACCCTTTGGAGCAGGGTCTGGCATCGGCTAGACAAGGACCCAAGGTTATTTCTCAGGCGCATGCCCTGGAGGTCCCTAGTGATTAGGCTCCTGCAACAATCCTATAAGTCACTACAAAATGGAGTACAATTACAAATGTTTTGGGTTTTGTTTTATAGGGACAAAAATATGAATAAGTTATTGTTTTCTAGTCTGGACTCTTCCACTCTGAACACACTATCTAGATTTACAAAGCCAAATGTAAGAAATCTGACACAAATGATACTGCTCCTCGCTTCTCTGCTTTGGATTATCTGAAAGGGTCCAAGGACAGAACCCTTGGATCAAAATCTAAAATCAGTGGCATCATTTTTACCGAGATCCTGGGATACTGGCCTCTTCCCAAATAAGCCCAGGTACCGTCTGTCAGTTTCTCACCTGTGGGGCACCTGGAATTGAGGGGCCAGGAGTGATTGGCTGAGCCATTAGATCATAGTCATTTCCAGAAGATCCTGCGGCTACGTAAGAATAAGAGCCCCGGGCCCAGGGATCAGCACGCCAGCGAGACACCACAGTTTCCTTGGGCTAACGAAAAAACCATGAGCAGAAGTTATTACTGAACTCCAAAAACCATTCATCTCTGAAAGGGAGAAAAGCTGCGGCGAGTAGGGATACAAGTAAGAGAGAGAAAGAGGCAACAGATATGAGAGCTCGCCAAGTGGTGAATGCTGCCGCTTTAAAATATTAACACCAAATGCTTTCACACTGCAAGGAAGCCTCCATGTTGCCCTCTTATCTCTGAATCCAGAGAGCTACTCGGGACTTGACCAAAATTCTCTTACAAATTCACATGATGCATTAAATACGCCTCCTCTCAAAAGAATCATAGGGTCAAAGTGTTTCAATGAGTCTAAAGAATAGAAAAAAGTACCCAGAGATTCTCTTAAGACCTCCCTGAGAGAGTCCCTGAGCCACTGTCTGGAGGGTGGGGGATAGTATGATTCCATGAGTAGAGACAGCAGACCACATACTGGGGAGCTTTTCTGAATCCCACTTAGGGCACAAACTCCAAACATTAGCATTCATGTAAATCCAGCACGCACTTCTCAATTCCGGCTGAAACTACTGACCAAGAACCTGTGCCACAACTTGAGAGAATACAAGTTGTCCCCCACCTACTTACTTGCCCCGACTCACCTACTTACCTGGGGCACTGCACTGCTACCAAAAATCCCTTTGAGAATGGCCAGGCATCGGCCAACAATCACATCATCACTTATGTTTTCCATGATGCCAGCAGCTTCTCCTGCTACTAGTGCCAATAGTATTGGAGCTAGGGAAACAGAAAGGACAATTCCAGGGTTTTCTTACAGACTTTTCTCAAGAACCTCCTTAAGGGGGTCCCACATTAATCTTGGCCATCAGAGTGCCAATAGATAGGCATGCACCATTCACGCTAGAGATAAATTGTTTCTAAAACAGCAACTTGAAATCTATCCCCAGAAGGGAGCTGACAAACTATAGTGAGTGAAGTGTGACTCATGCACTTCACTGCTTATGACTGCAGAATACAGAAGTCCTGAAGATACCAAATCAGACCCTGTCAACAAAAGAAAACTGAGTATCCCTATATTTAGGTATTTAGGCAAAGAACTGTTAGCCCTGACCACCGTAGTCAGCTCCCCAAGTGCTATCCTCGGCCATCCCAGGCCCCAAGCCCACTACCACCTTTACTAATACACTTGGTGAATATCTATCCAACAGGCTTATGTGATAGGCATAGTATTAGATGCTGGGGATATAAAGCTATAAACTAGACTATATAATCCACAGGGGGGGGGTGGGGGGGTGGTGGTAATGGTATGGTGGTGGTGTGTGTGTGTTTACAAACTGTGACAAACTATGAAGAAAAACAAGATAACAGAGAAAAGAATACAGGAACATAGATTTGAGGCAGTGGAGGTATGTGTATCCTGGTAGTCCTCTGTGAAAGAGTGACATTTAGGTCAAGACCAGAAGGTTGGGTTGAGCTATGCCATGTTGGGAAGGAAGAGAAGAAAAAAGCACCCCAGGCCCAGGTGACAGCACACGCGGAGGCCCTGAAGTAGAGAACAGCACGGTGCTCCGGGACTGTAGGAGCGCAGACAAGTGTGCCTGGAGCGCAGGGAGTGGAGAGGGGCGGGGTGGAGGTCAAGATGAACAATGAGGAAGCTGAGGAAGTAGAGAAGGGCTAGATTATGTGGGCCTTCTTAGTGGCCATAATGCAAAGCCATCAAAAGACGGAAGGAAGGACAGCAGTGGCTGCTGGCAACTAAACAGGTTAAAAGAGAGTGGTTTGGACTGAGAGGTGGGCAGTGGAAAAGAAGTAAATAGCTTTGAGAGAGAGAAAGGCCGGTACTGGCAGGACCCAATGGCCTGGCTGGGGAAAGGGAAGGAGCACTCAGCTGTTGTCAGAAAGCAATGTGCTCAGGGAACGACGTGCCTCCTTAGTGGAGTTAGTGGCCCTAGCCATGTGAAGGATGGTTCAGCATCAGGCGGTGAGGAGTGATGGGAAGAACTGGGGTGGGAATCGAACTGGTTAACTGATGGTTTGCATTGCCGAGGCCATGCCTCTGGATACTGCTGCACAGGAGAATGTCTTACATTCTTTTCCTGGAATGAGGTAGGGTCTAAATATACTTTTTTTTGAAAGCTCTGTATAGGATTAAGAGCAATCCAATTATAGAAGAAAATACAACAGGAAGTAGGAGTTTGATAAGTGCATTCTAAGGAAAGTAATCAAAGATTCAAGGGCAAGTCAGAAACAAAGTGTGAAGATGAGGAATACAGGTTTCCCCTTCCAGGAAGCCTGTCCCCTCCTGGCTGGGTTGATTCTCTTTTATGTTTTCTCCCGCAGTGCCCCAGGCTTTCCCCCATCCCTCGCCTTACTGCCCTGTTTGGAGACTGCCTGCCTCTTCAGTGTCCCCCACAGCTAGCTGTGAGTTTCCTGAAGGCAGGGATTTTTTTCCCCCATGTCCCCAGCACCTATAAAGAATTTCAAGAATTGAGTTTCTGAGAAAAACCAGAACAGTCCTAATTCTCACCCTTACAAGGAAATGAGAAAGCAGTTACCTTTGTAGAGGTTCCAGAAGAGGAAGAGCTCCCCCCTGCTGGCCGTCGTGCTGCCAACATGGCCAAAGAGATTGACGCTGGGGTCCCAGAATACCCGGTCAAAACACAACACCACCTACCACAAGAAAGGAGAACATGGGCTGGTGACAGGGCTCAGAAATGGCTTTAAGCAAAGCTTGCCTCAACAGGAAGTACTTCCTCCTTAGACCTTATTAAAGTTTCTTCTAATCTCTCCACATAACCTAGACGCCCCTATTATAAATGCACTACTTGGAATGGCAATCAGAGCTCTCCTCTTATGGGTGTGGGTTTGTGAAGTGACCCAGAAGACTAAGTTCTCATGGATATTTTACATATATCTAGGCAATGAAGTAAATTAATTGACAGGCCTCACCCTGATCCTAGAGCTGAGCGCATGGCAAATGCATAAAAATGCAAACCCCTCCCGTCCGAGTGCAGGGCACTGAGACTGGCATTGCACGGTGGGTATGAGGGGCCAGGGGTGGGTTACCTTGTTAAGGTTGCCAAATCCCATCCTTTGGACTGCAGACGTCTTCCACTCAGGAAGAGGCGGCACAAACTGAACAGCTGGTGGCTGTTGCTTCAACACCCCCAAGGGGAGGGTACAGAGAACTGCGTCACATTTATAAATAAAGGTCTGGCTTGTGGAGCGGGTATTCACAGCTATCACTTCACATCCTAAAGGAGTTCAAGCGAAAAGACTTTACTGGTGACCAGGATAGTACTGATAAAGGTACTGAGCATATACTGCCCAGCAGGATCTATATGCTATCCCAATTAATTCTTCGTAGAAGTCTGTAAAGTTGGTTCTGGTCATTTTTTTTGTAGAAGAAAACTGTGGTACAGGTGAAGTAATTTGTCGAAGGCCATACAAGTAATTAATGTCAAGATTCAAACCCTAATAGTCAGCCTCAGAGTCCTCGATCTTCACCATCGCACTATCCTACCTCCCTGGTACTCTAATGATCTTCTGGACTAGTAAAAGGACCTGATTGTTTACCAAAGTTAAGTAAATTTAGAAAATATTCAGAGTGAAATGTCTCCCAATAGAACCAATACCTCCTCCACTGCGGGTAGGTGCTCACTCACTAGGAACCAAGAGAAGAATGACACCAGAAGGCTGTGGTGCAGACCTTGGCTGCAGCTCAGACCGGCGGATCATGCTATTCTTGAGGATACGCTGTGATATTTAGTTTGCCTGAATATGAAGGAGCTCCAGAGTGACCACGGAAAAAGCACTGAAAGTAGGTTAATGTTATTTTTCCTCATTTGTGTTTTTCTCTTCAGTGAATACCTATTTATATAATTTCAAAAAACCATATAAATAGCTCAAATAAGTATGAGAACTCAGTATATGCCCATTTTCTGTGGCCACAGAACTAGAGAAAATGACAGAAAAGCTATTCTCGCTGTTCTTCACCTGCTTGCAAATAGCTATTTCAAGGCTGTAGATTTCTCAACACTCTGCTAGAAGCTGCTTCTGAAGGAAAAATGGAAAACTGTTGCGATGGTTATAAAAAACATATTTGTGATCTCAGAGACTCGAGAAAAGGGGCCGTGGAAGTCAAGATTGATGGCCACATCTCCACCTGTCATGAGGGCCCTCAGAGATGGGGGTGACTAGTTACCATAAGGAGTTCAAGACTATTAATTCCAAAAGAGGGTAGATGACAGGTTATCTGTACTTCACATTAAATGTATCTGAAACCAGCAATAATGAGCACTGAGCCCACTGCCACAGGAATCACAGGGCATTTTCCATCTTTGAAGTCAACTTATTAGTAGGACTGCTGCTGGAACGAGAAAGCAGGCTAAGCCGTTAGCCAACACAAATAGGAAAAGCCAGAATGGATCCAAAGACCAAGGTGCAGATGGTGAAATATAGGGGTGGGTCCCGCTGGAGCCTAGGGGCCAAAATCCTGGTATTTAAGAGTATGCTTAACAAAATTAGATCCAAACTCACTGGTTGTTATTATAATAACAAACTAATTTATGCACAGATTGGAAACAAACTTGCCTCAATTTTCTGGACTATACAATGACAAGACTAGAACCTCCAAAGGATCTATGGGCTCAATCCTTTTGCGAATGCATCTTTTTTTAAAAATTAGGAGCCATAGTTTATAAGACACTTTCAGGAAATGTACCTAATATTTTTTCTACAGGTCAAGCTCAAAAAAAGACCAGTACCATGTTTCAGAGTCAGAGATTTATCTCACCAGTAAAGCAGTGACGTACCTGATGCTGTGTAGCGAACCTGCCGAACTGCTGTATTCAATTTTATGTCTAGGCCTTCTGCTAAAGCCACAGGCACGCATGAGTAGCCATTTCTCACTGTCAGGTGGCTGCCAGTAAACTCAAAGTCATCATCCTAAAGAGGAAAGGACATATTTTCACATTTTCTTGATCTAAGTTATACTGAGTTTGTAAAGTAACACTAAAAACACCTCCTTGTAGAAACTGTTAATATGCTAAGGCCAAAATTAAAGAACAGTCAGTCACTCAGTATTCAGATATAGCTGCCCAAGGAAACTGATGGGAAAAGAAAAAATGTCAAAATGTCCACAATGGCTATCTTTGGGCAGGGAGATTAAGGCAGTTTCTTTTTCCCTAAAGTTTTTATCACCAAGTCCAGACTATTCACGGGGGGTGGGAGAAGGAAGGAAGCTGATTCAGTAAATTCAGATGATTAGATCATAAAAGTTTGTTTGGCTTTTGAACGCATTACAGATTTGGTAGGATAGCAAAATCACCATCTTAATTACATTTTCTTTTAGGAGCAAAATCAGTTTTCCTTAAACTTACAAGTTTTAAAGTTGAGGAAGACTTCCAACACTAAAGTCAGTCAGAATAGATGAAGGCAATCTAGGATTATAAAGAGTGACCCAAGATTATCCATATAGTAAAAGAAGTCGAAGTTCAGCCTGGAAAAATGCCCCAAATGATCTTATTTCTTTGAATTTACTGAAACTTTTGAAGGCTAGTTTTTCCAATTTCATGAGCGAGAAACTTTTGAAGGCTAGTTTTTCCAATTTCATGAAATTCCATGGGAAAACGTACCACACTTCTCAGAAATTAGATAAAAATACTAAGCGGGAAGCAAAACTCTCACCACTTAGTGAATGACTCATTTGCTCATTTGGATCAGTTCAAATCACTCACATTCAAAATTCAATTATTACAAATGGATATATACTGAAACTTCAAATGATAAGTCAGTGACCAGGAAAGGTCTAATTTAGTATTTATATGAAAAATCATAAAGAAATTGGGAATTCTGCAAAATTTTTACACTACCAAATCCAATCTTCTGTTAATTCAAATGCTAAAGAACAGCAAAGTATAATCTAAAGATTAAGTCAAAATAATCTTACTAGAAAAATGTATAATGAAAATAAAAATATATAAATAAAAAGGTAATATTTACTTCTATGCAGTCTTAAGTCTGGCCAAAGTCTTAGATTTAGAGATTGGTCCATTCAATATGTAAAAAGGCCTGTGACTTCTCACCAGTTTAAGAGTAAGTTACACTTAAAACTATTCAAGAATAAAAGATGCTTAAGACTTGCATACTGTGAACTATAAATAATGCTGAGAATAATTAATTAGATAACCCTATGGAAAAATACGAACCCTATTCTCACCTCCCACTATACACAAAAATTAAGTCAAAATGGATCATAGACCTAACAAGAGCTAAGTGCATAAAACTTCAGGAAGGAAACAGGAAAAAAATCTTTGCGACCTTGGTTTAGACAAAAAAATTTTCAGGATATAAAAAGCCTAAAAGACTTAATAAAATAGGACTTCGTAAAATTAAAAACTTGGCTCTTTAAAAGATACCATTTAGAAAATGAAAAGGCAAGCTACAGACTTGTAGAAAATATCTGCAAAACATAAATCTGACTAGAAAATTGTACCCAGAATTTAAAGAATAAACTCTTACAATTCAACAAAAAGACAACCAGATTTTTTAAATGGGCAAAAAATCTGAATAGACTTTTTACCAAAGAACTGAATACGAATGAATGGCCAGTAAGTAAGTATGTGAAAAGATGCTTCACCTCACTAGTCATCAGGGAAATGCAAATTAAAATCATAATGAAATATTACTATACACCCATTAGAATGGCCAAACTTTTAAAAACTGACAGGACCAAGTACTGGTGAGGATATGGAGCAACTGAAACTTCCATACATTGCTGGTGGGAATGCAATTTGGAATAGTTTGGAAACTTCTTATAAAGCTCTCTAAAATCTTCCTGTAAGACCCAGCAATTTCACTCTTAGATATTTATCCAAGAGAAAGACATGAACGTTCATATCAGCTTTAATTATTTATAGATAAAAAATGCAAACAACCCAAATGTCCATCAATGTACCAGTGAACAATCTGTAGCATATCCAAATAATTGAACACTACTGAACAATAAAAAGGAACAAACTATTGATATACACAACGAGTCTCAAAAGCTTCTAAGTAAGAGAAATCACATACAAAAGGGTATATATATTACATGATTATATATTGTATAGTTCAATTTATATGTAATTCTAGAAAAAGCAAAACTGTAGTGACAGAAAGCAAATCAATAGTTGTCTAGGGCCAAGAGCAGGAGAGTTAGGGAGCAACTGCGAAGGGGCCAGAGAGAACTTTTAAGGATGGTAAAATGTTCTACATCTTTGTGATCCATTTTGAGTTAATTTTTGTGTATAGTGGGAGGTAACAGAAGGGTTCATATTTTTCCCATAGGGTTATCTAATTAACTATTCTGGCATCACCCATTTTATTTGTCTTGGCACCTTTGTTGAAAATCAGCTGACCATGTGTTAGTTTGTTTATGGTTGCTTTTTTTGTTCATTTATCTGTCTATACCTTTATGGTATTGGTTCATAACTATATAAGTCGGGCCAAACCAAGTTGTTCACTCAAAATAGGTGAGTTTTATTGTATGTAAATGATCTCTCTTAAAGCTGTTTAAAAACACACATATAAAGAAATTAAGTTTCTCTTAAGGGCTCTCTCAAAGACATGTGCCAACAAATAAATGATAAAGGAATTTACCTGATCCCAATGTTTAAGGGAGAGCGTAGAAAGAGGTGTGGCATTAGCAAATTCTAGATTTGCAAAATGCCAATCAAGTATTTGTCTGTCTCTTGATGACAGATACACATCACTGCAAAAGGAAAACAGAGGAGCACAAAGTTATTAAAGGACTACTATTATTCTCAATGGGCTGACGTGGATAATCTCAGTAAACTGTGTGGGAAACTAAACCTGGAACTGCGCCTTATGTGAAGAAATCCTAAGTCCTGATCTGTCTTATTAACCCCTTTATTCCTGGTGCCTAGAGCAGTGCGAAGCTCACTACATAAAGCAAATTACAATCAGGACTCGGTTGTCGGGAGGGAAAAAAAAAGACTTCTTCATATTGTTACCTTGCATTATAAAAGCAATTTGTTGTAAAAAATTTTGTTTTATATTTGAAATAAAGCATGGACTTTTTAGCAAGAACAGGTAGCATCCCTGAATATAGAGCAAAGAAGGTATGCATGAAGGCCAGAAGCAACATGGAACACAGAGTATCAGCGTATTAAGTATTCACTGTCAAAAATCCAATGGAAATAAGTGTAATACCTTCCTAGTCCCCAGAATTATGGGAATTTAAAGCAACATCACCTTCTACACCACTCAGAGAAGATAATTTTCACTTACTACATTGTCATTCACATATCGGATTTTATGGAGAAAACCTATCTTAAAAAACAATACATTTAAGTATCTAGGACACTCTTACACATTAAAATATAAGACTAGGAGATTTAGGAACCTGACAAGCACAGTTGAACATTGAACAAGATGTGGTTAAGGGCAATGACTTCCACCTCACCTTGTACAGTCAAATACCTGTATAACATGACTCTCCCAAAACTTAACTAGCCTACTGTGGACCAGAAGCCTCACCGATAACATCATCGATTAAACACATATTTTGTATACGTAATATATACTGTATTCTTACAATAGAGCTAAAGAAAGTTATAAGGAAAATATGTACATATACTTTAGAAACTCAAGACACACCTAGCCTTTTCTTAACTTTTTTGATATTTCTAGGCTATGAGGTTGTAAGTTTCTTCAAATTATCACAAATCTCCAAAAATTTTCCAATATATTTACTGAAAAAGATCCATATATAAATGGACTTGTGCAGCTCAAACCTGTGTTGTTCAGGGTAAATTGTAGTCCATACGCATAGATACCTTCCATTCATTAAACAATGTGTAATCTATTCACCAAACAAAAGGCTCATGGTGCTTTATAATTTCTCTCTAAAGCTAACAGAAAGAATAGTAAAAGCTATCCCTCTGAATGTTTGTGTGTTTTTCTTACCTTGGGGGATTAGCTTCCAATTCTTGAAGTTTTTCTTCTAGCTTTCCTTGTGTTTCAGCTAATTCATCATATTCCTGATAAAATTAAGAGAACTACATTTATCTGGAGGTGTTAGAAACCCACCTAGTTATTTATATCACAGAGTGTATGGCCTGGAGTACATCCCTGTCCAGGTCATATCTATGAGTGTCTCAGCTTAAGGCTCTGTCAGGGCTCAGGGATGGTTGTTCTTGGAGACAAGTTACAATGTGAGCCTGGAATTAAGACTGGGGGAAGGAGTATGAAAAAGAATAGCCACTGCCTCTTCCTGTCCATTTAACATGTACCTAGCATGAATAAACACTTTAGATCCCCTACAAGTCAGGTAGTATTAACGCTAGATGAGGGGAATAAGAAGCCCAAGGTCACATGACTAGGAGACACTAAGTTTCAGTTTTCGACCAGAAAGTTTGACTCCAAATGACTCTGAAGTCCATGTTCAATATCATTATTCTAAACTGTCAGTGATAAACTATGACAGAGGGCTAAAATGAAATGTAAGTAAGCTAAAGTATGAGATTGTGAAGACAAAGTAGGAATTCTGCAGAAAAAGCAGATCTCAAACCAAACTAACCAATTAAGTCCCCAAGGATCTTGTGTACCAAACCTTCTTTCTACTATAGGCATCTTGGCTAGTGGCTCTCTCTTTTCCAAAGTTTCTCACATCTATACTATTTCTTAGGATTCCAAGTAAAACCAACTAGGCATGTATGTATACCATACCTTGCACAGAGCAGTCAGATCCCTGTGTTTGCTTTTCACTAAGAACTCAGCAGTGATATCTCTGGGTGGCTTGACTTCAGATGCTTCTTTGTATTGCTGATGGAGTTCTTTAATTTTCTCTTTCAAATTTACCATCTAAGAGGGAAAGATACAAATTTACCATTCCAGATAGTAATGTAATTCATCTCTAAATCATGTGCTTTGGCTCCTGCCCTAAACTGCTATTATACCAAAAGAGGGTTACAATGCAATGTCCTTAGAATTCTTAAATATCTCTTCTACATCATGACATAGTAGAACAGGAAAGAAATCCTATATGGCTCAACACAGAGGTATCATCACTATCAGATAAGATTGGCTCTGTTTTCTAAAACAAATGAGAGAACTAAGAGTGTCCCATAATTTTTCTCTCACACACACACATTTTAATTTTCAGGAAAAATGAACCACCACGATTTGCTTTTTAAATATATAAAAGGTGAAATCATCACACAAAGCACCTTAAGGAACCATTTTGTCAGGTTTCTGATGGTACTGCACAGTACTAGGGAAAGCTTGAGACTGGGGACCCCACAGCTATCTTGCCAGTTGGCCATTCTCTACGCACTCTCTTTATTTCATCTTTACCACAATCCATGAAGTAGTGCCAGTGAGAGTGAGGCAAGAGTCCGGTCACAAGATGCACCCAGATTTCACATTATAAAGCTCTCCACTCAGGAGCTGTCCCACTTCATGTTTTCTCCCTAGGCTGGTGTTAAGTTCGCAGCTGGCAGGATGAGGAGAAACAAATGGTTTCCTAGTCTGCAGCCGGGGCTCTGGAGGGTGGTGATAAAGAGCCCTCAACAGATGTATACCCTTGGGGAATATCCTCATATTGGCAGAAGTGAAATAATTATGGCAATGAATTATGGTCCTGGCTGCTGAGGACCTTGGGAACTTGACCGGAGGACAGCTGATTTCTCTCTCCACCTAGAACTGAGCAGAGGGCACTGGGCCAGCTTTGCAACAGCCAAAGGGAACCTGACACAGGGAAGATCTATTTCCCGCCGATAATAATTTACTAATAATGACATACTGAAGACAGAAAAAATAGTGCCTTTTTCTAGTCATTATTTTCTTGAGTTCCAGTGCTTTTAAAATTTCTAAATTAAAGCCTTTTTCTACCTACTGATGTATCATTAGCTGTGAAGAAATAAACAGAGAATTTCACCTTATTAAGAAGTTCTTTCAATTCCTCCTGAGTTTTCACGATCTTTTTCCAATGTTCAATCTGCTCATCTTTGACATGCTTTTCTTGTAACCTAAGAGAGACAATATACGTATGCCCTCATCACACATCCGGCTTTGCAGCACAAGACAGATATCCATCGAAAACATTCAAGGGTATCGAAGTCCCCTGAACTTTCTAATATCTTGGAACAAGAAAGTTGGCTGGTGGCAAATTATTTTCTAGGCTATGTTAAATACATTTTAGTACCATAAAAGCTGTGGATTTTAAAACTGAGAGGGGCCTTAAGTAACATGTAATTGTTTTAAATGGTTTTACTTTTGGATTTAACTATTTCACATGAAAATAAGTAACAAATTAGCTCAAGTAAGACTTGCTGAAAAACTTAAAATATGAATAGCAAATCTCTAAATGAAATTCACTATACGACAAGTGGTACTGAAGTACTTACTGAATGACAACTTCCAGTGCCTGGCCAAGGGACACAGGCTTATTATTGAGGACATTGAAGTCCAGCTGGTGACTAAGGTAAGACGTAGCTTCCAGCAACCGGTTAAATTCTTGCTCTACCATTTCATCTTTCTCTTTAGGAACCTGAAAACCCGAAGTATAGCAGACGTAATTATCCATGAAAACACAAATGCTCTACAGCTTAAAAGTCAAAAATACGTATCTCAAAGGGGAAACCTTTGAAGACAATGATTCAAACTTTCTTTTCTATGAAGTGGTCAATTCCATTAAATGATATGAAATGTTTTTGGCACTGATATTTTCCTAGTCTTCCAGTTTTGCCCTCAGAGCTGGGACTCCACCTCTATTCACGGCCACAGGATTCACACTGCAGCTAACTGACAGTATGTGGAGCACAAAGTGCCCTGGAGCCAACATGCACTGAGGTGAGCTGGGCTGACATGCAATAATACGCTGCTAACGTCCCAGAAAACAAAGACTATCTCGACACACCCGAGGACCTTCCAGAATAAGGGTGGACAAAAAAGCCCAAGGTACCTGCTTCCCCTCAAAGATGACAGAATTTCAGGTGGGAGTAGGAAAGAGAAATGAAATTCATGGCTATTGATAAGAACACAATAGTACCTTAATTCTTTGGCAGAGTAATAGTGTTTTATGGCACCAATTAAGTTCAGACTTGAAAGTCCAAAGCTCAGATTATGAGAGACTGAAGTACTATGCCTGGCTCACTATTGTAGAGGAAAAGAACAAGCTGCAAAGAAGATCATCAAGCTGCAAGACCATGCTCCTAGTCCCTGCTGTGTCCCTGCCTATTGATGCCATCAGTTAGTTAGTTGAACAAATCTCTCTGCTACTGCTTAATTCAGCCCCAAAGTAAACTATCTGTAATTCTACTGCTGAATTCATGACAGCAGTGAGAGAAGGAAAAAGCATGTATAATGCAAGCAACTCTTCCTGTAATAAGCTGGGCATCAACTGGGAAATGGGATTCTAACTATGGAATTTCACCTTACAGTTAACCTAAAATTGGTAACAAGAAAACAAAACATTAAAATAAGTTCTAATAAACACTGAGGCCTATTACAATCAGAGATAACTGACTGTGGACAAGATCATCACAGGAAGACTCTTCCTCTCATTTGAAACTTCTTAGTTTTTGCCTTCCCAATTAAAGGGATAATTTCAAAGCACAAGGCTCTGTCCCTTCACTGATAAGTCACACAAGTAACTCTAGGATATGAGCTATGGTGTGGCAGAAAGAATATGGTAAGAAGTACAATCTGCACCAAAAAAAGAAAGGGCGAAGAACTGTAACTCTCCTTTGGACTTGTAAATGACACACACCATAATTGATTCAATCAAAATCACATTTTAAAGCACCGAGTTCTAAAAGTCCATACATGGGAGAGATCAGAAAATCTTTAGGAACTAGAGAATCCTCCTTACCCTAAGAAATATAAATCCTTGAGAATCTTTTGGTTTAGGTTGAGAAATAAGGCAGAGAATCAGGCTTTGGATGCTTGGTGCCATTTATATATCAGGGTGGTATCTAGGGCTCAGTAGGATCAAACACATCTGATCTCCCATTCAACTCCATGGCCAAAGAAAAGGTGACACCTCTACTTCTTCTCTTGGTGACACCTCTACTTCTTCTGATTACACAGCTATCAGAGCTAATGAAAAAGACCCTCTTGTCAGGAATTTCATTTACTTTCTCATCAGTTACTTTTCCTCACTGATGTGATAGTCGTATACAGAGCAGCTCAAAGCAATGCTGAAATTTTGCTCGGTGTTAATTCCTGCAATGATGCTACAAAAGACGGTTCTAGAAACTAAATTTGATGCTCCTTTTAAAAAAGAAACAATTATATTTTCAACATGAAATCCACACAGTTATGAGACCTTCACGGATAATAGATGCAATGTGCATGACTGCTTTTCCTAGAGTACAAAAAGGTGATATTTCTATGTGTAGTTTCTAAAATGCCTAGCAAGGGGATGCTATAGCAGCAAGAGGGACCAGATCACATATGCCTCTACAATAAGGCAGAATGTGCCAATACACAAATGTGCAAATGGTACAGATTAAAGCTCTTCCAGTGTCAACGGATGGCTTGCTTCAGACAAGCTTTAATCTTTGCAGCTAGGGTGACAGTCACATAGGGAAGTTCATACTGAAAAAGGACGCAGCACTCAGGCTCAGTAACTGGGGTCCAGGGTGTGTGGTAGAGAAATATTTAAAGGGACACTGTCAAGGTTAAAGGGACCAAATATGACCTTTTGTTTCTTCCCTCTGTTTGCTGAGCAGCCCACTTGATTCATTACACTTTCCCCTTTAGTTCACTCATGCCCCCCTACAAAAAACCTGACTTTTTACATGCGCTTTCAATGACAAAAACTCAAATGGCACCAGCCCAACATATAGGCGCAACTCTACAACAACAAACCAGTGTGAATGTATGATGGAAAGGACCTTGGAAGGGAAAGATTTAAGTTTCAAGCTTTTAATGGGTTATTGTAAACAGTGAAGAAAATGATTTGAAAAATTATGAAAAAAAAATACCTTGACAGTGTCCTTTTAACCAGTGCAGCAGAGAGAGAAATAAACTGTAAATAACAGCCCAACAGCCACATCAAGTTTAGTTTTGTACGACAGCAGTAAAATCAAGGCTTTAAACACACAGCATGACAGAGGCATTCTGTTAGCTCAGAAGCTGCAACCACCAGAGAAATAAGGAACAGACTGTACAGAGACCAAAATGGGAAAGTCAAAGCATAGAAATGGGCAAAAGAAAGGCAGTTTGGGGGAGGGGTAGTGGTAAAGGGAGATGGTATCAGAAAGCAGCGAGGAATAAAGCAAAACTTAATAAAAGAGAAAAGGAGAACATAGAACAGTAACAAGAACAACAACAAACAAACAAAAACCAACCCAAGAGAGTACTGTCCTGTCTGACTGACATCAGATGACATGACTGCATCTCCACTACACACCACTCTACCTCGAGGCTCCACTTAGGAGACTATAGAAGAAACAGTCAGCAGTCAGGCCCCACCCATTTTCTGCCTAAACAATTATAGGAATGTTGCCAGTGAGACCAGGGATAGCTTCGAAACTTGAATTTTTTCCCCACTAACTTAAAAATTCCACTTTGAAATTAAAGGAATATTTGGAAAATAGTAAATAAAATACTTGTCCATTAGTCAATATTGCCTGGGAAAAAACCAGTGTTTTTGATATATTTAAATTCTGAATGTTTTTAAAATTAAGTTAGATATATTCTATTTGACATACTCAGACAGTGAAAAGAACTTTAGCAAATGACAACCTTTAAGAGCTTCTGAATACCTGTTTCAGGTCATTTCTTTCCCCTTGATGAGAACCTTCTGACTCCGTTAGCTTTACAAATAATTAGGGAAAAGAGTTGAAATACTGGCAATCTCTAAACACAAGCTGTAATAATTTTAGTTTTACCTGACCATTCTATTCTAGGTTCTTACAACTGTATCTTAAGAAAGGAACTCAGCAAATGATTTTACAGGGTATAATCATTATATTAGACAGCAGCTGGATTTCTATATTACAGCACAGCAAGAACATGTAACAGCAAACTAAGAAGTTTTTTTTTGGGGGGGAGGAGGACCCCTGGTAGTTTTTTGCTTAAAGAATTAAACAAAAAGGATATCACTTGAAACGGATTTTGATTATGACTTTTCAAAGCCATGGGTTTCCCTATGAAAGGCTCCAGATAAACAGTTCCTTCAAGACTAAGGAAATTTGGTGAGTCTCACTGCTCTAAATAGGTACAATCCTGATTGTTTGGGTCCTATAGATTATATGGAACATTCCTGAACATGGCTGGGAGAGTGGCAGCCTGTGCACACGTCTAGCCCATGCAGAATTTAGGGAAAGCCAAGCAACTTTCTCTGGATAGTGTCCCTGATCCTGCAAGAAGTCATCTCAAAGAAGAACAACTTTCTTTAGTTCTGCTTCCGGTTGCATTCTACCATCACAAGCTCTTTAGGTCTTCGAAAACATTATCTATCTCACTTCCAGTCTGTATGAGTTCTTTAGCAGCCGAGCAGAATGGAGGTAAGAGCAGCTAGGTTCTAGGTACAGAGTTCTGAGATTTAGCCAGAAGAAATCCTCAGAAATAACAACACATTGAGAAAAGCTGTAATGACCAAATCTGGCCAACAGAGGCCACAGTCAATCTCCACGTCTCCCACCATGCATTTCTAGAATTATGATAAAACAAAAGATTAATTCCTTTGATAAAACTTGGAAGAAGAATATTACATCTGAAGAGTCTCTAATTCAGATTCCCAAATAGCTGAGGGAACTGAGATATAGATACTATCCCTAAAGGGAGAATAAGGACAACGAGTATATCCTCTAAATAAAATTCAATGGGATTCTATAAATAAAAACTGTTGCCCCTTTCCCCCTCTTTAAATTCAAAGGGAATTTTTTAGGTAGTATAAATATCTGACTTCTCTAAAGCAATGACTAGGCTATGTAGAGAAGGCACACACAATGTGTCTAAAGAGTACACTCTAGCAATTCTAGCATATAGTGAAGATGCTCAGTAAATTCTTGTTAAATGAAATAAATTACTATAGTTTGGAAAAGCAAAGTAAGTATTATAACTATATTTGAAAGGAAAACAACTATTCTGCAACTTCAGGAACATTAAGGAAGACATATTTTTACACTGAGGGACTGGTAGTCAAGATTTTAAAGGGTAGAGAAAGAGTACCTTAAAAATACCAAATATATGTCCACAAAGGATGATGAAAATTGAAAAGGCCAATAAGCCTGTGTCAAAAGTATAATCTAAGCACCACTCTGTATAAATACAAGTGAAAACCGGCTACGTTATGATAGATACTGAGTATGTCCAGTTAACCGTCTTTGTGAGAGACCTGGCACCTGTTACCTTTTACCTATTATTTTTCTTCCTCATAAGAGTAGAGCCACTCAAGAAAATCAGTACCTTGTTTCTCCAAGTAGTTACTGAGTCTTTGGATCTCACTTGGTAATCTCTGTCTCTTTGTTTCTCTCAACAGTAGACCAGAGATCTTGTAATGCAGAATGCTATAGCAATACAGGAATTTGATTAAGATACCTTTTCATTACTCAAAAGAAACCAAAACAAAACTAGAATCTAAAGCCCCCGAGTTATTAGCTGGTATACAGGAGATGCAGAAAACATTCAGTCATTTCCCCTGTCTTCCTCCAACAATCCATGTTTTCAGTTCTCTCACTGTGATGCCCAAAATGTTCCTGAAATATGAATGACTCTATTTCCCAATCTTCTCCATATCCACTTAAAGCTGATTATAGTTCAGAGTATAAATCCATCATCAGTCAACCTGAGGGCAGCTGCTGTATTAGCTGCGATTGTTTTCCTAGCTAGAAGACACTTCTATTTATAGGAATATCCTCTATTAGAACCAAATAGAGAAGCCCTTGTTCTTCTCATCCAGAGCCAGAAAATCAGCCAAACACAGAAGCTTAACATTTTAGCTGTCAGTGTAGGACCAGAGAGAACAGAGAAGTAAACTCTTTTAGGGGTTCTTGTGATTGTGATAAAATGATAAGATAACAAAACAAAAACCACTTGCTATTTAATTTTTTCCTATAGCAGCAAAATGGCTAAGTATGGTGATATGTCTGTGTCTTTAAGACAAAATTGCAAGTGATATTTACAACTTTGTTAACTGCTGGCCTTGTACAGGATGAGAGAATTAATTCCTCCATAGTAACAACAGAGCCATCAAATCACCCTCTTTTCCACTGAGGCCGTCCACAAAGAATAGAGGAACATGACCCCACTTCATTTGACACCTTACTGAAGTAAAATCAATGGCTAGGTGAATGTCCACTCTAGGTAGGCCTTCTTAAGAGTAACTGTTAAAAGAAAGCTCTTTGAGAAAGAGACCCAGCTGATGCAGTCACATAGGCGATTAGAGTTGCACACACTTACTCATGCCCCAACCTTCCATGAAATATCAGCAAGGCATAGAAAAATAAGTATGAGAATTTGATCTGGAACCCCAGGCATGGATCCTGGCTCCACAATTTATTGACTATAACACATGTCTGAGCTTTAGATTCTTCCCCTGCAAAATGAGAGAACAAAGCAACTCAAATACATACTCAGATTTCCAAACTCATGAACATATTTGTAATTATAAATTAACAGGGCTATCGGCTCTTAGTACTTGTTCTGTAAGCTAAAGGCCAGTCTTTTGGTCCACAACTGTCTATTCCTACTCTGAGCTAGACTATTGGCAACAGCAAGATACAGAAACATTAACATGCCTTCTGAGGTTTAACTAACTTAAGGCAAGTGGAACTCAGGACTATAAAGAATTTTTCCCCAAATTTGAGAATGCTTAAAAAATCCTCCTTACTACTGCACCAAATAGAAACATACCAACTTCAAAAAAACCCTATAAAGATCAGAGTTAAATGACAATTACAAATTTCACTTGGAAAAATATCCCTGTATACAAAATGCTGAAAACCACATATCGGTTTAACAACTGTTTACTACAGTGCTACTCAAAGGGCTGATCCTGATGAGAATAAAGGAGCTTATGCCAGAACCTAAATAACAGGCCACTCCCTTTAATGAGAAAGTCTTGCTATGGAAAAAAGTCATCATCTGAACTAACAAGTGTGGTTAATGATGTAGTTTATTTATATTCTGGGGCCAGCTGTCTATCTCAACCCATAATAACCAATATTTAGTTCATGGACTGACAGCTGGTTACAGGCCACACTTGAAAGAAATACTGGTATACTATTAGAAACAAATGTTTTTTAAATGTGTTAAAGCTCCTCTAATACCAAGAAAGCAGACAATTTCTTTGGATATCTCTATAGAAAAAAGCTTTCTTTTTACTGTTAGAATAGACTTAATGAACCTAGGTGCTCTACATTCAGGAAAGTCTAAAGAAAAAGACAGTGTCTCAGTAATCAGTGATGATCTTTGGATTCCACTCCTTCTTGAGGACTAATGTGAGATACACTTTGGAGGTCTTCCTTCCTCAATTCAATTCTACATTACTGCCTAGCTACCTAAAACGCCTTTCTGGTCATGTTACTTCCCTGCTCTAGACCCTCTAAAATCTCAACCTACACATCAGCCTGGCAAGCAACATCCACCACTCTAAACTTTGGCTTTATATCATTGGACCCTCACCAGTATAATCCCATCCTACTTCAGAGACCTTAGACTTAAACCTTTTGCCTCCAATGTCTGTCCCTCCACAATCACATGTTCAAGCCCTAAGCTACCTTCCCAAATGCTCTCCTTCCCTCTAAATCTCTCCCCACCTTTGCCTCTCACCTCCAGAGACTCTTTCTCTTACCCCCTTGGCTCTTCAGTAGCAATTTAGTCTTGTATCTGATCCTTGGCAAATCTGCCTTGACTTTGTGTTTCTGAAATATACATGAGGAATATGTTTTTTTTGGGAAAACCCTTAGATTTTAATGATGTCTATTACTCCTGATGCTCTGGGTTCACAAGACATCACTATCTACTTTTGTATATGTTTGAAAATTTCCATAATAAAAAGTTGGGGGGGGATAATTATTAGTATACAAGTCTCACTACACTGTACCATCTTACATGGCAGGGAATGTCTTATTCACCTCTATATCTTTTACAGATCTTTGCAGAGTAGTGAAAGATTATTAAATTGTTCAGTTAACCTCTACTTCACCCTTTTACTCCCATTTCATTTTGTTCATTCTGCCAGAAAGCTACCTCCAAAAGGCCTGGCAGGAAGTTTGGATCCAGAATGGTAGAGATGGGAAAAAGGCATTCCCTGAAAGTCTGCCCTTCTCTGATATGCACCCCATAAAGCTTGAAGGTATAGGAATAGGTGAGGATGTCCCATGGGACAGATCATATAAAATTCAAGAGTTAGGATCTTAACCACTTTCAGCAACAATAGCCAAACTGTCATATGCATAGCAAATCTTCGCTTCCTCAAAACATAAAGATGATAATGTGCTTTTATCCTGAGGACTGAAGACTCCCTCACTACTGATGGGGGAATCAGTAAAACTTCTAAATAGAAACTTTTGAATTTCACTCACCCCTAAAAATTCGGACTGCTTTTCACAGTGTAAGCCCATCAGCTAGTTGTTAAACTACTCTCACTCTCCTAAACCAAACATCACTTCCATGCCACTGCCGTACTAAGCAAAGGAAGCTCCTCTGTACCTCTGGGTCAATAAATATCTACATAAGCATCTGGCTAAATACCACCATTTGGCTATCAGGCCATTAAAAACTTGAGCCTACAAACACAAAACTGAAGTCATAAAGAGCACATGGAGCTAAAGCACATGATGGGAGGCACAATACAAAGAAATGAAGAATCAGGTGTTAATTACACAGGTCTCTTGGAGTAGGTGGCCACAGCTTAATAAAAAGATTAACTTTCTAGCTAGCTTTCATTAAACGTCTAAAGATAAATGCTTAAACAGACATATAATTTGCATACATGCAATATAATCCCTTCCTATATAGCTCAGAGTTAAGGAACAATCAGAACAATGTCACATCATTTATGCCCTCAGTTCATATGTATATGTGTGTATATTAACCCACACATTTCCCCCAAAATCGTTTTCAACTGAACCAAAAAAATTTTGAAAAGTTCTGTTTGTCTTCCACTTACAGCTTGTCCATTGGCTTCATAGAGTGGGCATTTTTGCTTGATCTTGGCCAGTTCCATATTTACTTGTTTGCTGACCACAGCCATGGGATTCCCTCCTAGAAAAAACTCAAATGATTAAATTTGACATACCTTTTATGAAGAGAACAATATTCTCAAAGCAAAAATATTTTTTACTCAAAATTTAAAATACTTTAAATTTAGGGTATGTATAATATATATTTTAAAAATACCTAAAGTAAAACAAATGTGTAAGGTAAGCATAAAGAAAGCAAAAAATTACCTTTAATCCCACAAAGTTAACATTTTATTACAGATCTAATATGCATAAAATTATAGACATACACACATACAAAAAGATAACACATATGTTTTTTAATCTTTTCAATTTAGCAGTAAATTATGGAAATCATTTCATGTTAACATGCAGCATAATTTTTAGTGTAACAATTTAATCTTGTAATTTGTGTTTTGCTCTCGCACATTAAAAATGCTCCAAATATAACATGGTCCATTTGTCTACTTTCTCAGGATAATTTGCTAAATAAAACTGGATTTGCTAGGTCCGAATGTATGTACAATTTAAATTTTGCACATATTGATACATCCTTTCAGGAATACTATTTGTTAATTTACCTCTCACTAACACTAAGAATAGTATCTTTAACCAATATATTTTAAAACTGTATCTATGGTTTTAAAATATAAGCTTAAACAATCTTGGGAGTCTCAGACTTTATATTACAGCACAAAACCACTTACCAAGACCTGTTACTACCATGGCTCCAAGGTCAGCTACATAGTTTCCTTTGCGAAATGTGGCAACTCGTCCCCCTACACGATCCTGTTTTTCAGAAATTAAACAGCTAAAATCATCAATTCTATTTTAACCATAAGAACCTGGCATGATACCAGCCCAAGCCACTGTCTTTTATAATGTAAAAAGAAAGGTATAGTTTAGAGTTTACATGGAGTGCAGTGAACAGTACTGTGGGCATGGAGAGCAAATGAAGTCTAAGTGGAAGCCTATGTGAGGAAGAGGCAGGTAAAATGACATCTAAGAAGGATAGAACTATGATGGGAGGAAGGAAACAAACTGATAGTCAAAGATATATTTAGTCATAGGTACTGTTTGTTATCTCTACTGGCTGTCTCTAACACCACTAAGGTACAGGCTGAGCAAGAGTCGCCCATATAGAAAGTATCTGTTCACAAATTCTAACACTAAATGCCATCTTTCTATCACTGAGTTCCGACTCTTTCCCTCCATCCTCGAAGTCAGCTGTGAATGATTTGACTGATGATTTCTCTGACAAACGGTCCTCTCATGAAGGCCTATGCCCAGGGACAGAGTGTCTGCTGTACATGAACTGTTGACAATTCCTCTTACTCTTAAACAGGCCCAGGTTTATCTTTGCTGACTACTGATTTTCAAGTATGGGGAAACCTTACTAAGCTGCAGTGATATTTCAATCATGAATAAGTAATATGGGCATACTCTATAAACTACAAATACACAAAAAAGCAAAACGAAACAAAAACCTGTACACTGGATTAAAACTCTACATGGATAACGATCATAATGATCCCCTTATTACTTACTGTATTCTTAGTACACAGGGCACACAATTGTTTTCTAAATTAATAAATAACATTTTTATATGTTATTTATATGTTATTTATTATGTTAATAAATAACATATCAGGAATTGTTTACTTTTGATTTCCCCATACTCTACTTGAAAAGACTATTTTAAAAATTAACAATTTATAACAAGCAATTTGGATTGCAGTACACATAACATTTTAAAAGCTTTTATAAAATTTTAGATCATTTAGGTTACCCTGAGAAGTGTTTTTTTAAATGATGGGAGACTGGGGAGGCCTTTAAGTTACTGGAAGATAATTAAGTCGCAAAGTTTACTCATGACAATAATTTGAACAGTAGCATCCTAACGTGTTTTTTACCCCCACTCTGTGCCAGCATCCCTTTCTTCCTTCAGTTTCCATTTCTCTCTCTAGGACTAATGAGAAGTGAACCAATATCTTGGCTTCATCAGGCCCTAAAATATGGCTGTAGTCAAAAAGCAACTACTTTCCCTTGGCTATCAAACGGAATACAGTTCACTCTGTTCCAACACTGAAAATAACTGCCTCCTGCAAAAGATGTGTCCATGAAGCCCCCATCACCACCCCAAATGACCTGCAAATACCCATCAAAAGAGATGGATCATTTACAAACTCTAAATACTCACTGAGCACCTTTCAAAGCTTTACTGTAAAAAATGCTTTATCCAATATAAATAACACTATCCAAAATACTCTAAGTATTAATACTAATCAATTTGGTTTAGTTCAAGTTATACAATTCCTTAATTTGCAACAAATAATTTCCTTATCATATTTCTATTAGGCTAGGCTTTTAAACCTAAAATAAAATTCTTACCCTGGCTTCCAGAAGTGTGACATCCATTCCAAAACTCTGTAACTGACGAGCTGCTGCCAAGCCTGAGACGCCAGAGCCTATAATAATTACCTTTCCTGTCTTTTTAGCTAAAAACAAAAAGAACAAAAATTAGAATATTTTGTTGTAGGTTTGAGTTTGCATTTATGGCATTTTATCATGAAAACCTCTAGGTTCCAAAAGTGTCATGATATCTTACAAAGCAAACAATTCTAGACAGTTATTTTCAAAATATTGAAACTATCTGAATATAAACTAGCAAATATATGAAATTTATGAACTTTAATTTAATGTTGAAAATTTATAAATGAAATTCTTTATCTTAGGATTTACTTTCTCATTTTCTTAAAAGTTAAGTGCTTTAGCATCTGTGACCTTTGGTTAACTCACTATAAATAATCTGTTTCGTTTATTTACTTCACAATTATACTAGGACAATTTGACCAGCCAACCCCTTTATTCTTAAAGCTATTTTCTTTAAGCTCTACTTCTATAGTCTTCAGTACCCCTTTTTGAAGAATTATTAAAGCATCAAAACTAAATGTATTTTAATAATAAAAATAAATGTATTAATTCTCAAAATATTCCTATCTCCTGGATTCTTGGATTCTGCAGATACCATGCAAGGGATAAATAGTATTTAAAAAATAAAAATGCAACCGTTAGCAGTAGAAAGAACTGGTCGATGAGAGAAAAATCTCGAACCTCCAGCTTTTATAATGAACTTTCACTTTTGACAAATTTTATATTTTTAACTGATTCTTCTTAAACTGGAAATCTAGTACCTTTTATTAAGTACCTATCAAAACAGAAATTATAGGAAATGAGAATTTACAAAGAGATTTTATTTTTACTTTGACTTTATAAAATAAACTTTGGAATATTCTGACTCTAAATATAGGCTTAGAAATCAAAATAAAATGCTAAAAGCCTCCTGGAAATAATATAGAGTCCTAGAACTAAAACATAAAATCATAAAATGCATTGGCCAGGTCCTTACTTGGGAGGGGTTTTATCCTCTTATAGATTCCGAAGTTGATAAGACCATGACGCTCTAAATAACTGTGAACTCGGTGAACAAGTACAGTATCACCTACAGAATAAATGAATTTAAAAACATGTTTATATTTTTAGCAGTTAAAATGAAAAACTCTGACTCTTCTTTTTCTCCAAAATTTCTCCATACATCTTTTCCATAAGCCTTTAGAAAAGTGATTCATAGAACAATTAGTCTGTGAGGTAGTACAAAATGCATGTTACATAAGGAATTTTTAAGAATGACACTACCCTGTAGACGAAATGAAAGACAAAACCAATTCTTTTTAATGTAGTATTATGTTCATTTACTTTGGCAAAAACGTTACACGATTTTGTTGCTGGTAAATGGGTTATGAGAGAGCCAGATAGCCAGCCAATTGAACATCAACAAAGTACTCCAGGGATTAAAGTTGGAACATAGGTCTGGGGAAACTATAAGCAATCTCTTGAACTCACTCATCTGTCAACGCAATTTAAAAACCAGGAAAACAATTACAAACATACAAAATAGCTTTTCTACAAGGCTCATTTTTGCACAGCACGAGGTAAAATAAAAGGAAAATATGAATAAAAAAATTAATGTTTTATTAAGAAACCATGAGCCTCCTGGAAGAAAATATTTATTTTCACAATCCAACACGAGTCCTACTGAAAACATTACTTACTGTTATAAGGTGCTTCTAATTGTTGGAGAGTAGCCTCAAATGTAAGCTGAATCTTTGGATTATCCAACCACAACTGCAACTGTATTTAAACAATAGAAATTGTATTACATACGATTAGAAACAGACCATTTGAACACTTTAATATATCTTTTTAAGGCCCCAAATATGGGCTTTTCCTTTCTTTGAAACAATGAAGAAGAAACTGATGAAATACAAAACCATGTCAAATGAGTGAATTATTGAAGAAGCTGGGAGGTATTTAACCTAAAAAGAAAAATACCTAGTAATTTGCCAAGATCATACATTTGGTAAGAAGCAAAGAGAATTTAAACCTGGGTTACATGATTTGAGAGATACCAAGTAGATAAAATCCGCAAAGTCAGATGATTGACTAGATATACAGAAGTAGGGGGAAAAGAGGTGCCAAGCATCACTCCTCAGTTTTCGGCTTGCACAACTAAATGAGTTGGTATACCATTCAGAGAATGAGGATCACTGAAAGAAGAGATAATGAATCTAGTTTTTAGACGATCAAAGAGATATAAGGTTGACATCTAGGTATATAGCTGAGGCTCAGAGGAGAGTCAAGGTCTAGAGCCATTTACTTATGGGTAATAACTGAAGTCAAATGTGTAGAAGAGGGCTTCTGGGGAAAAAAAAACAGAAGAGAGGAGAGGACCAGAGCCTTGAGGAACTCCAGCCAGCTCACGTAATGACCTGCTGTTCCAAGGATAAGCCTACAAAGCAGTCAGAGAGGAAAACAGCCATGGGAGCAGGAGAAACACCGGAACACTATGTTATGTTAAGGGAGTAGTGTGTTCAAGAAAAAGGAGTGGTCAATTATTTCAAATACTACTGAAAAAGCAGTAAGGTGAGGAGTGAAAAATATTATGGTACAATCAATGGCCTCTAATATGATTTCTCTTCATATTGAATATATATCTGCAAAATGCAAGAACAACTACATACCACCACATTCGAGTCTTAGCTAAAACTTAAGACTGTTCCATAGACAAGTTTCGATGAAGAAGGAATTTGGTCATGTCTAAATAAAATTAAAAGATGTAACCAAATTCATATGCATCTCTACTTTTCTCTGTGGTCACTGTCATGGGAAAATGAAATTCCTCAAGTACACCCTGGGCCCAAGCTCCTTACCCCTAAACGTAAGCCTTCCTTCTCCTTCCACCCTATAAAATAAAGCTCAGGTCATAGGTTCTACTTCAATAATCCTAAAGTTGCACTTTTAAACTGTGGAAGCAAAACAAGTAGTTTAAGACAAGATAACTGATAGAATCTTATAGGAGACAATGATTCATGTTCTGTTTTATAGCCAGAGATCAAAACTCTAACCTGGGCCAGTCTTTACCCAATTCTGGACTTCTGGTCACAGGAAATGAATCAGTGAAAACAGATCACTGTAAATCCACCACTCGAATTCAAGTAAAAAGTGAAAACTCCCCTCAGATGAATTAAAAAGACAATTTTATCTAAAAAATCCACTTAAATCAAATGTTGATATGCCACACAGATGTTGATTCAGTTATAAGATAGATCAGTCTCAGAAATACATTCAAAATTTTCCACTCATTTAAAAAAAATCAACTGTTTTTTCTTCACAAAAAAAGAACCTTTACTCTGTATTACAAAAACCCAGTATAACCTACAAATCACTCCAGCTAAATGACATTTAACAATCCATACTTAGTAATGGTTTTGCAATCTAACAGCCAAAATAAAGTTAGTGGTGGCTAAAAAGTGGACATGCTAAAACGACACCTCTGAGCTATATACAAAATAACAAATTAACAAATTAAAATGTAAATTTGCTTTGATCAGCCCCGAGTACAATGTTCTGAATAGTACCTTGCTCTCTTCTACTCTATGGCTAAAGAATTTCTCATGAATAAAGGACATGAAACAAAAATTCACAGAAGAAACACACGCAACTAATAAATGTGAAGAAGCAGTCAAAGTAATCAAAGAAATAGAAAATACATAAAATGATTTTGGTCTATTATAGCAGCACAGATTATCATCATTTTAAAAACAAAAACGGGGGGGGGGCAAGGCAATGAGGGTGTCACCTGGTTCAACCTCTCAGGGAAGCAATCTGGCAATAGATATCAAACTTAAAGTGTTTATAATTTTTAACAAAGTTGTTTTCCTTCTGGAACTCTATCAAAAGGAAATAAACAGTCTAGAATGTATAAAAGTTGTTCAGAGCTTAATTATAATAAAGCAAAAATATTTAAATGTCCAACATTCAAAAATATTTAAATGTCCAAATATTTAAATTACGACCCAACTGTCAAGACAAAATATTACGCAGGCATTAAAATCAATCATTTAGCCAGAGGAGAAGGATAAACCAGATGAATAGAACAGAATAAGGGTTTCTTTTATCCTAGGAAAAATGACAAAGTGATTATTTTAAAAGTATATTAAAAAAAATGTTACAGACTCATATTGCTTACGATGTTATGAGGAATGAAAAGGAGCCAAAAAATGAGAGCAAGTCGGATCTCAATTTTCTAAAAACAAGAATTACATATATGTTTAAAAATATCTGAAGAAAAAAACAACTAATTTTAAACAACAGTTCTGTCTTTTTCCCATATTCTTTGTAAGAGTAATAAGTACTTTCTATAATCAAGGTAGAAAAGATGACACGGAAACTTACTGTGCGGTTTCTAATAAACAGAAAAACCTTCTGGGTCTGTTGTGGTCCACTGATGATATCTGGAAAACAAGCTGCTTCTTGAGAAGTCATCCGGTCATGAGGAAGTCTACTCTGGAACGCTGCACCCTCCACACCTAGCAAAGAAAGCAAACGACTCTGGGAAAAGTGCAAGTGAATACAAAACTTAGGATAATGACTATGCCTTCAAACTTCTTTTTGGCCTGAAGAACCTCTATAAAGCTTTGCCTCAGACAATCCTACCTCCTTTTCTAACAAAACAATTTGCTCAAAAGCTAAAATAGCCTTATAATTTAGGCACTCAGGTGTAACATTCCAAAATTACAGTCTACTGAGTGAAATACATGTTATGAAACTTAACGAGACACTGGAATATTTTTTCTTTTACAAAACAATTTTATAATATTGGAGGACACACTAATTAAAATTAGTATCAATAATACTCTATAATAAAATTTAAAAATAAAGAACCAGAATAAAGGAAAATACAGAAAAGCAAGAGAGGCTATGGAGTGGTAAACACAATCACATGCCTTCTTTTGGGATTATAGCAGGGAACAAGAGGACTCTAAGGTTTAATAATCAACAGGACAAAATACACTATCTTGTCAATGGTATCATCCATTAGTTCCTATAATTCATTGCTGGCAAGCAGTGAGAGAAATTAAGCAGACTGCAACTATGAGACAAAAGAAAGCAAGGAATTTTCCTTTTCTGGCAGAAACATTAGAAATGTTTCAGTACGTACCAAGTAAATTCGTTACTGCATATGCTATATACTACATATACTTGTAGTGTATAAATATCTTATATACTACAAGTAAAATATATGTTATTTTGAAACTCTTTAAATTGGGTATTAAATTGATGTTTTCATAAGCTGCTGGTTAAGCACATCTTTATAACATGTCCTTATACATATATTTACATATATTTTACTTGTATATCTAAGATCGCCTTATAAAAATATATTTAACCACCAGCTTATGAAAATATCAAGACACAATTTAAAGAGTTTTAAAATTCAATACCACTGAAGTAATTATATACGAGTAATGAAATAGCCACCTGATATCCACTTATTTTAAAGCACATAAAACAAGTTGGAAGCACTGATAATGAAAGCAAAATTAAAGGAAAGGCATTTGTAGGATTAGGAGAATAAAAAGAACAAGGCAGGAAAGTTCTAAATTAGAAAATTATAGCTTAGCCATTGAGGTGCTGTTTCCACAAAGACATTCAAACACTACCTAGAAAAAAGCAATGGTTAACCAGAGGTTAAGCAAAAATGCCTAATGCTAATATGGGCTGCACATTAAGAAACACTGCTTTTGGAGACAAGGGGAAAAATCTATCCATCCACAGTGGATAATGAGGGCACGAATGCTGTTTCAAATAACTAAAGTAAATCAATCCTTACATTTAATGAATCCCAACCTAAAATTAAAGACTGTCTGGATAATTTTATTCCTTAAAGAAAAAAATAATCAGTAAGAGCCATGTATTTGAGGATGGAGCATGAAATTAAGGCAAGAAAAGAAGAAATGCTGACTATCAGGGGTACAGGTTATTTCAGTAATGTGAAATTTTCTGAAACTATACAGCTTTAATATCCCCAGTTCCCTACCACCAAAATCAAAACA
The DNA here is from genome assembly GCF_902729225.1 of Pteropus medius. Classification (NCBI taxonomy): domain Eukaryota; kingdom Metazoa; phylum Chordata; class Mammalia; order Chiroptera; family Pteropodidae; genus Pteropus; species Pteropus medius. The sequence continues at coordinate 2,616,986 of NW_024354503.1, read as the reverse complement.
AACAAAAAACAAAACTAAGATCAAAAACATGTCACATTATAAGGAGCATTATATACATAATAATAATAATCCTGAGTATTTGGACCAAGTATCTCTTAATAGTTTACTTCTTGGTATATTTCATGAGTGTGCACTATTAACACGAAAATCCATAAAATCTATAAATTTTACTTCTCTCTCCTCAAAATAGGGGTAGCTTGCTTTCTTAGATATATTACCTTCTACATGTTTAATAGGTGATCACTGAATATCAACCCTACTGCAAAATATAGTCAATGACAGGAAAACCATGTAGGAAAAAACACTAAATTTTATACATCTGGCTCCTTGTTCTAAGAGTTCTTATCATCAAAAATCACTAATCTAGCTGGCTAACTTTGGGAATCTTGAGGATATGTAACAATTAAGACGTTTTATTAAGTCATGTGGTAGTTTTAAAGTATCTTTAAATCAAATATCAAAAGCTTAACAAAAGGAATTTAAAGAAGCCAAAAGTTGTGACATTGGTGTATCCGTGAATAGTCTCTTCTCTATCTCGATCTTCTACGATCACATCTAAAAAACCTAATTGTTCCTAAATAATCAATTTTTAAAAATGAAAAATGGCTTCTAAAAATTCTCAGTAATTATTACCTTCCTCTTGGTTTTTAGAGATGAAGACTATTATTTCAAGGAAAGACAACGACTATCGAAATCAAGATAAAAAGGCTGCAAGATAAAAATCTAATCTTTTTTCAAAGAAAAATTAATTTGGAACCTAAACTGTTCAGGAGTTAAACCAAAACATCCTTTTTATAGGATATTTCCAAAATGAACTAATAGACCACTCTGGATAATCTAACTCATGTTCTCCTTTAGAGGAAGACACCTTAGATAATACAGCTGACTTTAATGATATCCTTATTAAAGGGAAGTATCAGTAGTACAGATAATTCAGAAATAACTTATACTTGGCTCTGGAATATAGCTTTTTACTTTGGTGTTTGCGTGCACTTAACAGAATCTGGTATTCCAGAAATCTAGACTCTTTCAAAGATGCTATCTAAAATTTTTTAAAGCCCAAGGCTGCCTACATAACAATCTTGCCCTTTGGTCAATTCCTTTTTATCACTATTTCACATAGGAAATGCCAGCATCACCTTTCAAAACATAGTCATGCTAAAAGCACTACTGCCCTTTCTAATGGTCTGGCTCAGCAATTTCTCTGAATACAGTAGTAGTAGTTACATTGTATAAGGGAATAATTTACACCTTTTCAGATAGATAAATTTGAGAGGCATTGAGAGGCAGAAGAGAAGAGGGAAGAGATGATGATATAGGCCTTCTAGTCCATTAAATCATTTCTCCCCTGATTCTGATGATAAAGGTAGCATCTTGAGAAGAATAAGGTAACAGATATATAAAAATTAACAAAGAAAAGAAGGTCTCTATGAGTTACTTGTCATTTTTTTTTTCCCAGAAAGTAGATAAATTAACTATAATTAGATTTCTAGCTGAAGAGTGAAAACAAAAGCCTGACAGGACCTACCTATAAAAGACTACTTAAAATTAGTAAACTACAGATATGCCATATCTAGTCCTATAATAGTTTTTTGAAATAAAGAGAGTAAAGAATAGGGGGAGAGGAAAGGAAAAAAGAGAATCCCATGATTTCTTGTTTTAGAGGTTTGATTTTTAGGATAAACAGACACCAAATGATTCTATGAGGGACAGTGTAATGAATAGTCTGATTAAAAAAACAAGACCTCTAGGTTCTCACTCCTTCAACTGCTGGCGTATCCCTGGGTCAAGTCATTTAACTTTGTTTCAGGTCTGAATCCATAAAACAGGTGATACAATACTACCTGTTTGTCTAGGAAGCTAGACAAGATGACCTTGAGTTCCCTTCCAACTTAAGATTTAGGATGTACACACCAACTTGATGTGGATTTTAAAAAATCAAGATATGATCCTGGCCCCAAGATACTCATGAGGGTCATTTGGTTTTATTAAGAGAAGAATGTTGATCACTTATAAGTAAATGTTTCTAATGCTGATGTATCATCTCACAAATACATGCTTCTGAACATGACAAAGATCTGAAGAGAGATCTCAGAATAGTCACTTCCATTCCTGGAAACACTTAAAATTCATGTTCTACTAATATTAAGTCAGTAGCACCACAGTTTTAAATGTAAGTCTGCTTTTACTTTTAGCAATATAACATAGTTAAATTAAGCAGAAGAGTAAATTTATTCACATAAAAACAAAAAAGCAACAAGAAAATAATATATTTCTTCAAGATTAAAGTTCTAAAGTCTATCTCTGATCCTCAACAATTCCATGATGACCCAATTGTTCGTCCTTTGATGAAAAGCACTCTCAAAGGTTAATCTGCCACAGATATAGACTCTGAATGAGGATTTTTAACTCCTCCAAGATAACCATGTGCTTACTGGCAATTAACTGCCGATCCTAGGGACAGCATTTAAAGGAAGTCTACTTCCAACATTCCGGATTCCCAAATACTAATTTCTGCATTAACACTGAACTATCTTTGCTCCAAGAGAGTAAAATACAAATACTCCCTGGACCTGCTTTACACAAACTGCGATAAACAAATAATTTTAAAGTAGACTTAACAGTTGAAAAGTGACAAACTCCAAAAATGAAGTAATATCTATTCCAATTTATAAAATCAGCCTTAACACTGGAACACACAAAAGCATCCTTTAAGAGGCAAAGGATGAAATCCAGACATGCTATTTTGGATTCCTAGAACAAACTTTAACTGTTTCAAATGGACCCCTAAAAGTCATTTAACCTTTTACTTTTTCCTAGAAGTAAAAATCTCAGTTTGGTCTGAAATGAGCATTTTGAGCAGACTTTTTTTTAAATAAGATTAATTTTTGTGTGAGAAAAAGTTTAAACTGCAAAATGATTAACTATGTAATATTAACTGAAAAAAATTTATCCAACGCCATGTAACAACCATTGCTAGAGTCACGTGCCTGACTAGTTCTAGAATGCCTTACGGTCTTTTTTTTTTGAAGACTTTCAGTCTATGGATTCTCCTCTGTAGATACAGTTATATTTCTTTTTAAAGGTCCCAATTCCTAAGCCTATGTTTTATATCATGTTTACTGTTACTATAAAGGCTGCTGGGGAGAAAAGTACCGCCATCTCCTTAAAAACATGAAGAAGAGCGGAGGGCTGAGATCGGCCTGAGGACTTCAAAAGGTTTTGCTTGCCTTTGTTCTGGCTACACTCTCTAATACTACTCTGTTCTTTGCGTTATATTTCCCCTGCGCTTCTGGCTAAAATGTGGATACCACAGCCAAAAACACTTGCAAGCATCAATCCCTGACTTGGCGGCTCTTGCTACTAAGTGGCAAGCATCTAATGCCACCCTCACCTGATGCTTGGCCGTCTCCATACCCTCCAGAACTGTCGTCTTGAAGTCCTCCTGCTTGCCCTGTGGAAGGAAAGAGGAGAACTCAGGGACCTTACTCCATAATTAAGATAATATCTGGACATAAAGGCCTAATAGTTGGCGACTCACGAATTCACCACCAACTAGTAAACCCATATTCAGAGAGCTCCTTCTGGAATCAAGGCCCAGGGAATCACATCATAGTCTTCAAAATTCTGGTCAGGAAATTTCAACTTTACACGCTGATTCTTGTTGAAAGATAGCAGAACAAAATAACATAGTATTTCTAATCACTAAACCTTTGCTGTCAGTCTCGTTTACTAGTCAAGTTTGTATAGGGGAAAAAAGGGATTCCAAATGTCTTTTGCTGCTTGTTGCTAGACTGAGAATGCGTGTGACATGGGCTCAAGGATCTGGAGTTATAACAATTCAGCATCCGCTCAATCTCTCTCTGTCTTCACTTTTCTATCTAAAAAATATATTTGACAATAAGCAAAAGACATAATTTTAATGAAAAATTCTCCTCTTGACTTCGAAGCAGGGACTGTAACAAAATAATTCAGTTCCAAAAAAGTTTTATTTACTATACACGCTAGACAGCGCTAGCTAGATCTGAGTATGCCAGTGCTTCCTTAGCAAAACTTTAAAACACACTATAAGATGACCTGCAGTCATATGCCAAGTACTGTAGACAGACACACACACAGGGTAGGGGACAGGCAAGATCCTGGGGGAACTTCTACCTTAAGCTACATGATAAGCCTGATAAAAAAAATTTCTTCATTGGTTAACGTATAGAAATAACTTCAAAATAAGTATTACAGCTTGAAAGTTCAATCTGAGAAAGATCAGGAGAGATCATCTTCCAGGCTCTTCCAAAATCTATCACCAAGACAGATGCTATGATCCCCTTACACTCCTAGCCACCTAGTACACCATGAAAAACTACAGTGTGATCTCTGGAAGATATGACACCCCTCACCCCATGATCTAAAAACTGATAAACTTCATTTAACCAGTTTATTTTAAAAGAATTTCAACTAGAAGCAAGTTGACTGTTCTACCATTTGCGTTAAAAAGGAGCAGCAAAGTGAAACTAACATAGCACACTTACTGTAGGAATGCTCCTAGGTCTTTAAGACTTAAAATGACATCATCATCTTTAAGTATACGAAGGTGTTAAGTATACGAAGACAGAAATGATTTCTGACAACACTAGAACGTATTGCTAGAATGTATATGCTCTGCTTTGAAGGTAGAATAGAATCTCACTAGAAAATTATCTCTCTTTGATCTTGTCTAAAGGGCCCTTTAGGTTCTAGAAGATTATGCTTCTCAAACAGGGCACAAGGCATATGATTTGTTGTTTGTAGCCTTTGGAAAAGGACATATTAATTATGAAGAGATGACTCCAATTACTTGATCCAACCTGCAAACTTAACTTGAAAATGCAGGCTTTACACTTAAAATTTTACTTTTAAAGTTTAAATCAAAAATGTTCATTCTTAGTAACTTCTGGATTTATTCATTAAAAAAAAAAAATCAGAGTTAAAAAAATTTGTTGACATTGTTTTGTTTGGTTCCAAACCAAACCAAGCTAGATCAGAAGACTGAACTGTATTTTAAAAAGTGGGGAGAGGGGGCTCAGAACAGTGAAATAAATACGGTTTCCAAGACTAACATTTAGGCATTAAGAATAATATAGCTCCTCTCAAATTTTATTCTTGTCTTGGAAAAGAATAAAAGCAACAGTCTCTTACCAAGAAAGCATCTAACCAGTTCTAAAAAAATAACAAAATCTACTTTCAAGCTAGCCATTAAGCTTGAATTATTTTATTCTTCCTTCTATTGTTTTCCTTCTTTTCTATTTGCAATGCAATATGATAATTAGCTTATTTCAACCTACAGGTAGCTCTTGACTGATTTTTTTCTCCGTCAATGGTACTTTAAACAGAAACACGGATTTCTTATTTCTTATCCTTGATTTATATGCTCAAAGAGTTAACAGGTTGCTCTTTTTTGCACTAGGTAGGCAGTGCATTGTTGTTTGTGTTCTGCTTTTAAAAAAAAAGAACTACCAAAACTCTTATAACGATACTGATCTTTGATAAAACGATGTAAGAGAAGTACAGAAAATATTCAATACTCTGGGAATATTTTTTAAAGGGATCCCTCATAACAGCAGAAAGTCAAAAAAGAAATGAAACTCCAAGTATTACTGAAGCAGAGAAATAGAAAACCAAGCAGAAGGCGATATAAACATGCAAGAAATGATGGAAAACAAAATAAAAAGCGTCTAAAATTAAGCAAAGGAAGAACAGATTTATCTCTTGACTTAATGAAGGTTTATAAAACGTTTGATGAGGTTGCTATTTTTTCTCTATTCACAACATATTCATGAGTATTTTGAGGGTGTCCTGTATCTTCAAAGACAGCTGAAAACAACATCATCTTCATTGGCTGTATTCTAGACCAAGGCTTCATCATTTTCTTAAAAACAGCACGCATACAAATGTTTGCAGCTAGCTCTCCATCCAGGTAGTGTCTCTGATTAAAACATAAAAAATGCTATATTCATTTGCTCTTTGAGTCTTTCCAGTCTAGGACTCTCTGCTTCTGACAGTGGCATAATGACATGGAACAGCAAGCAAGTTCAGCTGTTATACCCATGAGCTCAAATTCAAAATAGAAAATGAAAATATATAAAAGCAACTTTTTAATATCACCTTGATTTGGGCACCACTGCACAGAGGAGACTTCATTTTGTTTTCAATCCCATCGCCCCACACCCACACCCACCCACCTACATCCTCAAGTTTGAAGTAGAGATCCTTATTTGTGCCTGTTTCCTCCAAATTGAAAACAAAATCGTTTTCGTTTATCTTACATAGTAGCCTTTCAGCTGTCCTGTAATAAACCTTCTGCAGATCTGTTTATTCTTGATGAACCGTGAAGTATTTTAGTTATAGTCACACTACTGGATATTTTCTCATCTTGATTCATATTCTCAAGAGACCACTCTTTCAGTATCTTAGAAGAAAGTCTATGATATCCTTCAAATACTTTTATCTGGCAAGCATGGAGGTGAGAATCACTGGTTTGCTGTTCTCAGGAACATACTGACCAAAACATTCACATTTTGACTAGTTTCTTAGAATCACATTCAAACTGACAACTTTTGTAAACATTTTGAGAAACTTCTAAACTTCTGGGAAGCAATGATTTTTAAACAGAAAATCAATTTATCAAAATTTATTTAATCAAAATTTTACCAAATTTACAGCATAAAAGTGGCTGCCAAATGACTGATTTCAATCAAACCCAACAAATTGCAGAGGAAAAAAAATCTTTTAAAACATAAGTTTCCATTATATTAAGTCAGTTGAGTTTCCTATTGAATACTCTCACTAATTCAATGTTTACTGAATTACCATCCAAAACTGCCAACTACAAATACAAATGTAGAACAGGTTGAGTCCCTATTTTAAAAGGGTTTATAATCTAACTGGGGAAAGATGAAAAATCTCCAGAAAAAAACTTTTTTAAACAAGTAGCTAACACAGACTAGGAGAATCAGGAAAGCTTTTCTGAGGAAATCCAGAGAGATTTGAATAGACTAGCATGGTCCAGAACATTTATAAAAGCAAGGACAAAAACACAAGACATGGTATGCGCAGAGAAACACACAGTTCCCTGCTTACTGATATCTTCTCAAAGAGCAGTGGGAGATCAAGCAGGAAAGGTAAAATAGCCACCTTCAGTGCCAAAACCTAAACTTGATCTTAATAGTAACAAGGGAGAACTCTATGATCTTTGGCAGGAAAGCAGCAAAACAAGTGATATTTTAATTAAACTTAATCTAGTCTCTTTGTACCAGATGGATTGGAGGGAAAAGGTGACCTAGATAAAAGAGATCCAATCAAAAGGCTACTGAAATCATTTAGATGTGAAGTAAAATCCCCCAGAATAAAAAGGTGACAGTGAAAACGGATAAGGCATAACAGATCAAAGAGGCTGTGCACAGGAAGATACATGACTTTGATTTGATAAAAGAGATAAAGGACTTTCAAGATGACTCCAAGTCTTCTAAATTCAGGAGAGTGGTGATAGAATGGACAAAAAAGGAAATCTGGGAGATAGGCTAGTGAAGTTAAATGAAAATACTCTAAAGATGGTTGGAAATTAAAGACTAGAACTCAACTAAGACTGAAGCTTAAAGACTTTAAAATAGCATGGAGGTAATAAAAGTTTCAGAGTTTAAAACTATTGTAAATGTATGATTAATCTAAGGAAAGTCACCATGTTTTCAAAGAGGAATTGGTTGACCTAAACATATGACAAAAAAGTAAAAAAAAAATTTTTTTTGAGAAAGGTAGTGAGTTACTGGTGATCATCAACATTTTGCGCTGCCTTCCTATCATCCTGTAGTGAGAGGCTGCTTCAAAAACAGCCTTGGAGTATACTACTTCTGGTGCATCGCTTTCCTGCTAATCTCCTGACTATGATTCTTGGCAGAAGAATAAATGATCTATAGCAGCAGTTCAAAGAAATGCAAAGGAAAGTAAAGAGGTTGACTAAACTAGCATGAAGGAAAAATCTTAGGGGTTCCTTTGAAGCATATCAGAGGCATTTTAACACAGCTAACACTGTGCAATATCATCCAACAAAATTATCCAAAATGAAATCTTTGGGTTCTAATTAGAGCAGCAATCCTAGGGTTACACTGTCATTTAAAGTACTGAACTAAAATGGATAGCCTTCTTAAGGTCTCGAAAGCAGGAAAATAGTGCTGCCTGAGGTAGGAGCCTGCCTAGAATTTTCCCACAGTACTGCTGGAAGATTTGCATCTCAAGACGGAACATGGGGGCAGAAGTAAGCTCAGTAGCAAGATCCTATACAAAACAAAGAGCACTACAAGATAGGGAGGAAAAGAGAGCTTTTCCAAGCCAAATGGGAAGAACTGACTTTTTCACATGCTATTTCATTCCACGTTCCAGAGTAGGGGTTTTCCTTACTTATTTCAGCGCAAAGTCTTGGTTTATAGTTCACATTTCAAAATATTCCAAATACAGTATACAATTCAGATGCTATGTTAGGCTGCTCAACTACCAAGCTTAAGGTGTGTTTAAGTAGTTAACAATAAGGCTTACTTTTCTAGTTATTCACCTATTTTTAAAAAGGCCAATATTGAACTTTATTCTGGACCTGAAATTAAAAGAACCATTATAACTTTCCACAGCTAACCATGAACACATTTCTCAACAAGAGAATCCTCCTTTTTCTGCTCAAGTAAGTTTCTCAGAACTCTGGTTATCTACATCTTTCCAGACTCCTATCAGGGGCTTCTTCCATCTTAAATACGATTTCGGTCTACTGCTATGAAGAAGATACAACTACTTAGGTGTTCATTAATCATATGTGCTCATATTACCTTCAAATATCAGAAGGTGCAAAAAAACAGCAGAAGCAAAAACACTACCCTATGTTCAAATGTTTAAAATCTCTGTGATCAGCAAATATGACAAAATCTTAACATTTGTTTATCTCAACAGTTGTTGATACATGGATTTCAATTATGTTATTCTGAGGAGAGAAAGTCTACATTAGAATGCATAAAGATTTGCCATTCCTCCTATGATTTAACGTATATCAGCTTAAGGAATGATCTACTATGTAAGTGACACATTACTGAAAATGGGCTACCCACACTTTCCAGTTTCCAAAAGTGACAAAGTATGTTGACCTAGTCCAAAACCTAACCTGATTTTTTCCTAAGTAAAACATCAATCCACCCTATTCCTGATTCAACTCTCTGTTCAACAAATAGATGTTTGTACACGAAGGTGGAGTTCATACTTTCTCATCTGATCATATCAAGCCCTATTTACAGAGAAAATCCTCACAAAATATCCTGTTCCTCTATTATACCATGATCAGACCAAATAAAGGAAGGTTGCAAAATGAATTCAAGGAAATTATAAAAACAAAGTTGCTCAGCTAAACAAATTACTATTTTACCTTAATAAAAGTAACAAATGAAATGAAATCATTCATTATAAGAAAAGCAGCTCAATCTTTCAAAGACCAAATATAAACTGGTAGATCTAATTCAATGGTTCTTATTAGCCAAAAGCAGTAAACAGTTAAAAAATAAGTATCTCAAACTGCTTCATAAAAAAGCCCAGCTTCATCCCTTCATAATCAATGTAGAACTTCCAAAATCCAATTTGGGGAATAACATTTTAAAACGTCTGAGTTTTTAGCATACTTTGAATACACTTTTTTTATTGTATAGTTTCTTCACTGTAGTCAATTATTATCTGTAACCCTAAACTAGTCTGAATTCTTTGCAGGGAGGACCTAGTCTGCAGCTCTGAACCCTCAGAATCCAAGACTGTGCCTGGAATAAAGCACTGTAAGTTTTAAAGTAAATGCAGACCTGCCATGTTTGATAAGAGTCTTACTTTGTGCAGAAAATATATCTCTTTTCTTTTAAATGTTCCCCTCCAAACTATCAATTCCCACCCCCACCCCACATCTCCTTTTTTAACTCTTCCAGTAAGTCAAGAAGGATTTGGGACAACTTACTTCCCTTCTACCCTTTATGCCTTGAAATCCCTCCAAATTTTTATACTAAAATGTAATATTTAATTACGAGTATTTTGTCTTTTTCACATTTATGTATACATTTGTGTCCCACACTAAGTTATAAATTATCTGAGAGTAGAAATCATGTGTTATATAGGTGATATATATCTTGGTCCAGTTTTTGTTCTCTCTCAAAATAAAAAATTTTGTTGAATTATCGGCCTGCAACATTTTTTTCTCAGCCCTCCAGCAAGGTATTCTGGAGCACAGTTCCAAATCAGAACACTGAAATGATGCTACACGCACACACACAAAGGCAAGAAAATTAATTCTAGATCTGTTTTCTAAATGTACGCATCATACCTTGTCTAACACAACTCAAATAATTTCAGGCACTTAGATCTGACAATAATTAGCAGGCCAAAATGGCAACATAAATAATTCTGGCAGGAATGAATTTCCCAGCAACTTTGTGAAGGTAATGAGTCAATTCTCACCAAACCTGAAGGCTGCTCTTGCTCTCAGACTGCACTTGTAAGCATAGAGAGAAATCAGACAAATAACTTGAGAAATAGAGCATGATGAAAAAAAAAAAAGTTATTCATCTGAACTCTGACCATGTAACTATCCAAGCTGCCAAACCCAGCACCTATACTGACTGCAATCGGTAAGACTGCCTCATAGGGCAGCTCATTAACAACGAACTATGAAAACATAAGGACCACTACACAAAATCAGAACTACTGATTCTGATATCTGGTCAAATTCTATCATTCCAAGCTCTAAAGACAGTCCAAAAGATTCTGCCTTTTAGATTTTTGCTATACTGAATAAGCAATTCATCAAATCTTTGGTCACTGATCTTTTGTCATATGGATATTTTCATTGTAACAGTATTTGTAATCAGATTTCATTAAATTTTTAGCTAAAATCTTTCACCTAAACGCATATATTGTATATATTTTCTATAATTTAGTATTCTTACTGATTCAGGTTGCATCTCCCTTTATGTGATTTTTAAAAGTACTTTCAACCTACAGTATGACTATTATATGAACAGGGTCCCAAAATTAAAACCACATAAATTTTTTATCATACCAATCATTCACATCAATGATTTCTGTAATTTATTTACTAGCCTATATCTCTTTCAGACACAGATATTTAAAATTAACATGCACAATATCGAAGAGAGCAGGTACTTTCCTTTGTTTGTATTCTTACAAGAATTCTTGTAAGAATATAAGGAGATAAAGTGATTTTTCCCACAGTCATTCAATAAAGTAGATTATAACACAGAGCTGTCACTGATCGGCTAATCCTATCTAATAACCATAACTAACAAAATCAATTTGAAGAGTTAACCAATGGTTTAATGAAGACTTTAAGCTTCATTAGAGTATTAGCACATCACTAAGCCTGGAAAAATGTTACATGTACAGACACATGCCTTTTTTTAAAACATACTTCTGATGTCTCTATTGAGAAATCTATTAACTTGAAGTGTTGAGAAAGACATCTTAATAGTCCATTACAAATTTCATTTATTTTAAAGTTTCTATAAAAGTCTTAAGCTATATAAAACTAAGCTACTTCTAATATAAAAAGAAATATATCTTCCTAAACCAGAGTTCCTAAACAATTATTCAATATGAAATTTAAATCCAGGAAAAACAGGTGAAGTCCTTTTGGAAAATTCCAACTGCTGAAAGGCAGCAGAGGAAAATCATATTTTTGTATGGAAATAAAAATAGCTGAGTGTTAACAAATCAGTTAATATACTAAATCCTCATTGAGAAATAATCTAGTGTAACAACTGAGCCAATTATTCTAATCCAACAGTCCACCAAAATTTTACTCTATTTTATAGACACTCCACTATTAAGAGATACTACTAATTAGCAAACAATTCCAAGGACAACCTGTTCTTGATAGAAAATTACTGAAAAACCAAATAAAACCATCATTAGTTAAAACAAATATATTCAGAGTGTAGGCAAATATAAAAATACAGGAAAATGTTTAACAAATTAAGTAGATATTAAATATAAGCTGCAAAACTTAGTACGAAAAATACATCATTCACCCATGTGAATACCCCAGGACCACATGCCACATTAAGTTATCAAAAACTGACAAATCTAAAAACAATGTTTAAGCCAGAACAGAGAACTTCTTAAACAAACTCAAACAATAAAACTCAAGTCTCGTTTCCATAAAAATTCAGCTTTGGTATTGAGAACATTTTCCCATTGACCCAAATCCACTAAAACTGATTACGAAATAGCCTGTCATGTATCCAATCCCACTCTCTTTACTCCTTTAGTTCACTCTTGTAGATCACATCAAATTGGTTTTTCCAAAACATGTATTTTGGTACAACATCCTTCACTCAAAAAACAAAACAAACAAACAAACACAAAAAAACAAACTCAGTGCATCCCCTCTACCCCACCACCCCACCTTCCTCCCAGTGCTTAAAGGTCACTGAGTCCAAATTCCTTAGCCTGGTAACCAAGGCTCCAACCTTCCTTTCTGGCCTCCTCTCAAAACTCTCCTAGAGGAATTTTCTCTAGTCAAATCATTTTACCTACTGACTTCAAAGACCTTGAGCTTTCAGAATAACTTGAGCCATCATAATTAACAAATATTTTATTTTTCTTAAGATTAACACTGTGAAAAGCAAAGCAAAATTTTCTAAACAAATTTAAAAGTGGGTACACCATTTAATAAATAGGTTAATTTCTTATTATCTAAAATGACTGAGATGAAGAAAAGATATGGTTAAGAGCCAGACTTACACCTTCTCTCAAGATTTTAAGATACATGATGGCAGGGCTTTCAGTCAATTTCTGAGTGAAAACTCAAGTGAAAGAACTGGTTCTGGTAAGAGATTTGGAAACCCTAGACAGTTTCTAAATACTTGAACTTAACTGATAGTACTTTATGATTCACCATCAGGGCCCAATCTATTCCTAAATTACATAAACCAGTAAATTCCCACTACTTTTCCAGGGAAAGTACTTACCTAATGCACCCTAGTTTTTTGGTTGTTTTTTTTTTAAGTTTTAAAAGAATAACTTTATTTTCATAACCTCATATAACATATTTGTAAGTTTTGGCTGTTATCAACACATTTCTAAGCACTGATATCCTAAACTTAAGAAACAAAACTTTAACTTTCCCCCCAAATACTAAAATAATTAAAGTAAACCACTGGATTAAAATTAACTAGAATGCAATAGCATAAAGACAGTTTCCCAAATCCTAAATCCTTTTGCTAAGATATTATTTTTTTGTAGGAAGAGTCCCTGACATTTATGGGAAAGGTAAATAAATAAATAATCAATCAATCAACTGATCGTTTTTATGAAAAAGAAAAACATGAAAACCAAGACTCAGTTTAAAATTTTTCAAAGGACAAAGAAAGCATGTATCAACTGAGTACTATGATAAATCAGTTATTTACCGAAAACACTGACAGTCACATCAAAAAAGAGGGTGAAGCAGCATTTGAGAAATCAGATCGTCTACTGAATTATACTTAGTACCCTAGACCTAAGAGATCAGCAGTCTCTTGAGCTATGAAAGCTATCAAAAGGATTATCTCCATGTATCTTATTAGAAAGTCTACAGCACAGGTAGGAAAAAAGAAAGCAAGAATCAAAGAATACAGAGAAAAGAAGCAGAGTCAAGAGAAGAATTGGAGGTAATGACAGAAAGAAGGGAAGAGACCTCGATATAAGTCTAGAAAACCGGGGGAAAAAAATCAACAATAAAAGAGTAAAGGTTGAGGTACAGAAAAGGTTATCTTTGCCTCAGGGACATTAGCCCCAAGGTAATATACCACTCCCAATTAGGAGATATCCAAGAAGTCATTTAATGAAAGTTTTAGGAAAATTATTCTAAGAAAACCCAATTCCTGAGAAGAACTGAACCCAGAATCTATCTTTTTCTAAATGTCTTTGAATGATATTCTTTTATTAAAACTTATCAAAATTACTGTAAATTATAAATTTTTATTTTTGAAGTTTTAGTGAGAATGTTTGGTATAGTCTAAGTTTAAATTAACGCATAATTTGTAATCTTCTCAAATGATACATCAGTATGAATCCCTTTTCCTTAAATAAAATAACTTCTGGTGATTTACGTAACACTACAGAGAAGAAGAACCTAAGAGAAGGTGGGGAGGAGAGAGAGGGAGAAAGAGAGAGAGGGAGGGAGGGGGAGTGGAGGGAGAGAGAGAGAGAGAGGGAGAGAGAGAGAGAGAGAGAGAGAGAGAGAGAGAGAGAGAGAGAGAGAGAGAGAGACTAAAACAAAAGGTAAAAAACTTCTCAAATGAAATACGCCTTAATCTGGGTACCTATGAAAGTCATGCAAGGTACAGCAGATGGAGTTTGAAACAAACATTTTGTTTTTAAAAGGTACAGGACTAAAAGAACTGCTGAGGTGAATGAGCCTAGAGCTACTGGAAATATAAAAAGTATTTTAAAGACAAGAACGCAATAAAAATTCAAAGTCAAAACTTAATGAAATGCTATTAAGGCAGAAGATATGAAAAATTAATTAAGATTCTACTTTTGTTTGGTCTAAGACAGATGGGTGTATCCCTGATTGGTCTGGAACCTAAGAGAAGAACCTAAGTAGGGCTCAGGCTAAGGTTACATTAGCGAAAATTCTTTAAAGATATTTGAAGCTCTGAAACCAATACTATAGATGCCAATAATCTGTCCATGTCATAAGACTGTGTGAGTTTAGAATCTCTTCATAGCCTACCATTCCTCTGATTGGAGGGCCCAATAACTAAACAATTACAGGTACTTTTCTTTTTGAACTCAGAATATATTTTTACATTTGTCACTAGGAAAAGACCCCTTTCAAAACTGATCCACACCAGGAAAGTTTTATCTAACCACTTAGTAAGGGAATAATTTAGCCATAATAATTTCTGAACCATTCTATCTCTAAAGTCTGAATCAGAGTTATCACTGAAAGGTTTGACTTTTTGGATTTGGCTTTCTGTATGTTTTCTCTGTTTATTTTCTCCAACTGTCCAAATGTCTTATACTGCCATTATCCTTCCATCCCCTTCTTTACTTTCCTCCTATATATATGTACAGACACACACAAAAAGAGTATCAGTAATGTATGTATGCACATGCATATGTGTGTATGTGTTTATATATATATGCATACACATACACACACTGAGACACACAAGGCCAATATCAAAGGTAAAAACAAGTAACATTGCAGAATAGGAATAAATCCATTTATTCTTATTTCTAAGATAAAACAAAATTGGGTTGGTTACTACAACTTACCAGATGGTTCTTCAGGCTCACTTTCATTTTCCTCTTCTGGTGGGGCCTGAGGAGGTGGCGGGGGGAGCTTCTTTTCTTTCTCTGCTTTGGCATTTCTCTCCTCTTCTGAATAATATTCATCTTCTGAGAGGTTGGCCAAGCTTTCATCCATCTCTCTGTACTCTACCTATACAGAGATTATACCAGGGAAAGCTAAATACAGTGAACATCTAAAATCAGGGACTCATTTTGGAACCAATGTGTGTTTGTGTGTGTGCAATCATGTTCATAAAATGGAAGTTTTCAACAAAAAACCCAATTAGGAAAAAATATAGCTAACTAGAATAACAAGTCTATCTAATGCCAAGCCTGTACTTCTAACTATGATTCCATGGGAAAACAGCAGAAGAATGCCAGAAACCAAACTGGGAATTGAGGAGGAAGACAGAGAATAAAAGTTGCAAATGGCAACAGTCAAACTGAAACTATGAAAAGGTACATTTACTTTAAAAAATAAATAAATAAATAACTGATGACCTAAGAGAGTTGAATGATAAGAGCAAAGAATCCTTATTTACAACAAACTAAAGAGTGATGTGGAAATGGAGGCTACCAGTTTTACTAGTTCGCACTCTAGTTATAAAGGAGAGAATCAGGTAAACCCCCCCAAACTGTAAACTGTATCCAACTTGGCTAAGATAAAACAGTAGAGATAGTCCACGGCAATGCTACCCTGAACAAGCCCAATCTCATTTGATCTTGGAAGCTAAGCAGGGTTGGGCCTGGTTAGTACTTGGATGGGAGACCACCCAGGAAGACCAGGTGCTGTAGGTGTAAAAAATAAAAAAATAAGAGATTGTAAACTGACAAGGTCCTTGCAATCTGTGAGTTCAACCAAGGATTGCCTTGCCTAACAACAACAACAAAACAAACAAACAAAAAAACAACCAGTCGGAATAGATCTTGGGACAATGGGTGAAAAAGCAGCAAGAAGGAAAGGTTTCAAGGAGAGGGGTCAGAAAATGTAATATATTCTTATAGTATGCAGTTTCCTTTCTCTTTTTACCCCTCAACAGTGCTCGACTCCTCCCCATCCCAAAGGTTCAGTCTTTAATCCCACGACCATCAATCCTATCCATTCAATCAACGATCATTTAAGTGCCAACTGGGCAATGTGCAAAATTCTGAGACAAACACAAACAATATAAGATTCTTTCAAATGCAGTAGTTCAGTTTTTCCCAAAGGATGTTCCATAAGACACTATCCCCTTTGAATGAAAAAGGAATCCAAGATTAAGTCTGGGAAACATTGCAATCTTTATAGGCCTCCAGAGTCATAATACATATTAAAAGTACTGAAAAATTTTGCAGCAAAAACAATCTTTATCGCTGTTTAATCCAATGTTTTGATGAAGTAATAATTATTAACAAGGAATACACTTGGAAAAAGCTAGACAGTTCTTAGTTTTCAGGAAAAAAAATTAGAAAAATACCTAGAAATAGGAGCAAGAATAGCTAAAGGTAGTACTTAAAAACAACAAAATATGGTTCCACAGAACCCTAAGAGTCTTTGGGATTTCATTTATTAATTTTAAATGTATTTTTAAAATAAATACACACTCCTATGTGTTATCTAAACCATAACCCTTTTGAGACCACGAAAACATGAACTTATACTGCTTGGGGTAACTCAATTTTGGGGAGACCTAAGATGAAATTTCTTCTGCCACCTCTGTTCAACTGAGTGTGTCCTAAGATGGCAAAGCAAGCTAAACAAACAAAAACAACCCTTTGCAATATTTATCTATCAATACTAGATCGTTACAATACTTCAATAAAATCGCATTCTAAGGCTGAAACAAGACTGCAACTATTATGCTTAACCTCCATTCTCAAATTTGGCTCTATCAAAATAGCCCTATTTTCTCAAAGACTTACAACTAAAATAAATGTTACAAATTTACCTCTTAATATAAAACAGGCAAGCAGTATTTTATTTTGGTATTGTCATAAAATTTTATTTTGTAAAAAAGGGTTTCTCCACCTAATAAAAAGTTTAAAAACTATCTGAGAGAATCATAAAAACTCTAAAAACTAAAAACCCCAAGAAAAGGAATAGATACTGTGACTACAAAAGATTGGGAATCTCATCCCTAAGTAAAATCCTCAAAGACTTCAGAGGTTCTACAACTATGCACTTAAGAACAAGGACACAAAGATGTCCCAATTGGATGACATGAGTCAGGAGGGTAATTATTCTTACCTTTACATGGACAGACAACTCACAAATTTACATCTCTAGTCTCTCCCTTCTCTTCCACACCCTTGCTACAATGATTCATTCACTTCCCAATCACCTTAAAGCTCCAGTCTTTTTGTTTGCTTTAATCTTTATACCTTTTAATTCATTTAGGGTATAACTGCCAGATTTTCAGATAGCTTTCTGATATTTCCAGATAGTTTAACAGATGAATGCCAACCTTTTCAAACCAGCATACAAACTCTCTGGCTCTAACTAATCAAACCTACCTCTAACCATTTTCTAACACTAGTCAAAAAGTCCTCAATACTATTTTACCCATCTTTAAACTCCCTAAAAGCTACTCCAACCTTTTTCTGTTAATCCAATGCCTAAAATTCAGGGTCCAACCATCTCCGCAAATTATTCTCCAAATATTCCAAATTTACAAATACATCTTCCTCCTCCCCTGAATTCTCATAGCACTATGATCTGCACTTCCTACTCTAGTGTGGTCCTGGTTGATGGGACTTTCTATGATAATGCAAATGTTCTGTATCTGTGCTTCCAATAAGGTAGAACTAGCTACAGGTGGCTACTGAGCACTCGCCATGTGCCTGTTTAAGTTAAATTAAGATTAAAAATTAAGTTTCCTCAGTCATACTAGTCACATGGTAAGTGTTCTATAGCCATATGTAGTTAGAAGCCTCCATACTAGACAGTATATAATATCTAATTTTTAGCTCTTTATAACCTAGACACGACTCTACAACCAGATCCCTCCAATTTATCTTGATCCTAGAAAAATCTCATTTCCAATTAAATTCATTTGCCCATTGTTCCCAATATTCAGTTGTCTACTATGGTCTCCCTGTTAGTACTCAAACCACTTTGTATTATATCCCAGGCATTTTTCACTTCTTTTTCTTCACTGGTAGTACTTTATTGCCGGGCACCTACTTACAGTATGTCAGACACTGCAATAAGCATTTTGTTTACATTATATCTAAACCTAATAACCTTACAAGGTAGGGTTTATTTTTCTAGCAAAAATGAATCACAGAAGATCTAACTGCAATAAGCTCATCCTTTTCCAGAATACTTTTCTAAATTCTGCCCTTTTTCAAGGCCCAGCTGAGGGCCACCATTCCTGAAGCTGTGTGATATTCTCAAAATCCCAATCCAATTTACCAATTTCAAACCTTAAACATTTTGCCATGATATGAATGACACACACTCAGGTGAATTTATTCTGATACTAATGAAACAAGCGTCAGGGACCCTCAACTTGCACGGACCCCTTCCAATACCCTGAACCTAACTTTGATTACATAAATGTGTCATTTTTAAAAAGAGGGTCCTCAAACCTGAATAAGCTCCCAGACCAACAAATATAGGTATCTCTTGTATGTACCTCAGAACTCCTGAGTGCCTGTCTACACTGACCCGGCTTGCTTTTTACTCTTATGGATGTTCAACCCATACGATCTGTGTCCTCTGGCTCCCAAGACTGGTTATGAATAGATCTGTCCCCCCAGTTCCTTACTTCCTAGTTGCTCCCCAAAATAAACACATAACCCATTTTCAGAAACTTTTCAGAGTTTCAGAGCTAATCACAATGGAAAAACAGGAATTAAAATAAACAGGAGAATTTCAAAGAAATCTTATAGCATGTCCTGAATAGATCTACAGATTCAATGCAATCACAATTAGAATTTCAGGTGCCTTACTTGTAGAAATTGATAAACTGATCCTAAAATTCATATGGAAATGCAAGGGACACAGACTAGCCAAAACAATCTTAAAAAAAGAACAAAGTTGGAGAGCTCACACTTTCTGATTTCAAAGCTTATTGCAAAACTATAGTAATGAGGGTAGTGTGGTAATGACATAAGAACAGAAATACTGTACAGATCAATGGGGTAGAATTGAGAGTTCATAAAAAAATTCTTACATTTATGGTCAGTCAACAGGGTTCCAATCATTCAGAGGGGGAGAGAATACTCTTCAACAAACTATGCTGAGTATGATATCCACATGCAAAAGAATGAAGGTGAACCTGTACCTCATATCATATAAAAAAATTCTAAAATGATCTAAACGCAAGAGCTAAAACATAAAAAACTCTTAGAAGAAAATGGTTAGGCAATGATTTCTTGGATATAATACCAGAAGTAAACAGGACAAAAGATAAATTAAGACATCAAAATTAAAAACTTTTGTAATCACCGTATATAAAGAACTCTACTCAACAATAAAAAGAGAACCCAATTTTAAAAAGAGACAAGGATCTGAACAGACATTTCACCAAAAAGATATACAAATAGCCAATGAGCATACAAAAAAAGGATGCTCAACATCATTAGTCGTTAGGGTTAATACCACACATCAAATCCAAAATGCAATTACCACTTAACAAGGATGGCTATAATTAAAAGACAGTATCAAGTGTCAACAAGGATATGAAAAAATTAAAACCCTCATACACAACTGATAGGAATGTAAAATGGAGTGGCTGCTGTGAAAAACTGGCAGTGCCTCAAAAAAGCTAAACACAGAGATACCATATAATTCAGCAATTCTACTCTTAGGTATATACTCAAGAACTGAAAACATACATTCATACAAAAAATTGTACATATAACAGCAATATTCATAATAGCCCCAAAGTGGAAACAACTCAAATATCCATCAAATGATGAACAAAATGTGGTATATCCATGCAATGAGATATTATTTGGCCCCAGAGTTATCAAGTACTGAATGCAAGTACTACAACATAGATGAATCCTGAAAACATGCTAAAACCAGACACAAAAGGCCACACGTAATTTATATAAAATGTCCAGAATAGGCAAATCCATATATTGAAAAAGTAGGTAAGTGGTTGCCAGGGGCTGGGGTAGGGAGAAATGGAGAATAACTGCCCATGGTACAGTTGTCTTTTGGGGGTGATGAAAATGTCCTAAAATTGACTGTGCTGCTGCTGCACAACTTTGAACATGCTAAAAATCACTGAATTGTATACTTAAAAAAGGTAAATTTTCTGGTATGTAAATTATCTAAAAAAAAATGTTTAAAAAAATCTTATCACATGGTTTCTGGCCACACTTTTCTATTGAAATATTAAAATAAAACCCCATTGTGCTTCTGCCCTCTACTGAGAGTTGGGAGTCACCAACCTCTTGTGCTTTTCTAACCCATGCTTTGGTGAAAGCCCCCAAAAGCCTTTTCTCCTGTTATTTAGCACAGGGTATTATTCTTGGAGAGATCTCTCAAGTGGGCAGTTAAATCTGAGCGTTCTCAGGCCTAGGTAATACTATCTCAAGAAACTGCTCATTCTGAGGCTTTTCTTGAATCAACCTAAGGAAGAATCAACCTTGCTGACACCTTGATTTCAGACCTCTAGTCTCCAGAACTGAGACAATAACGCTTAAGCCACAAACACATGCAAAAAAAAAGCTCTTCATACATACTTATTTGGTATATACCAACTTAAAAATTATATACAGGTAGAAAACTTGTTATATAAACATATTACATAAATGCATGATTTTAAATATTTACTTATTTAAAACTATATGTACATATATTCCGTTTGTCAACTGGACCATGAAATCTCAAGAAAATGCCCAAGTGTAAAATCTGTGCCCTACTACTGCCCCAGTACCCTATGGACTAGGTGTCCTATGTGGTCCTTTGTTTCAGAGGCCGATGATACTTCACCACAATGTAAGTGTAGGGCTTACATTCCAGTTCCACCACTTTCTTAGCTGTGCGACTATGGGCAGGTTGCTTAAATAGTGTGCCTCAGTTTACTCATTCCTAAAATGGAGCTAACAATACCTGCTCGTTGGTGTTTAGCAAAAATAAAACGTTTATTATGCTCTGAACACAGCATCTGGCACCCGAGAAGTGAGGCAGCTATTGTCTGTATATACTTTCCCGTGACAAATCTTTTTCTTCCCATATATGTGCACACTAATTGATATTAACCCTCTTAGTCAGCTTCACCTGTAAAAATTTCCGTCAAAAGATCGTCGAGAGGATTAAAAAAAGAGGAAAAATCTTTGCACACAGCAAAGACTCGAAAAACTGCTCCTTATTTCGGTCTCCCTGGCTACGGCAATTTCTTTAGCATCATCCTACAGCTCCAATGTGCTCCCAGGTAAAACTCCATAAATACTGCTGAGCAGCTTCCAGACACATCTGGGGACAAACAAGTGATGTATGTCTCCAACGACGCCATCTGTAACTCCACGTCAGGGAGCCATTTTTTCCAGTCGAGAAAATGAAAAGGTGTACAAAATATAATGAGTAAAATAGCCCTCCCTTTCTCAGTACGGTCGGTCCCCGCACAAAGACCGCATTCGACACTGGCAAAGACCTTCCCCTCACCCCACCCATCCAGCTAGTGGGGCGGAGAGCGACTGACTAGGGAGGTCTGGGGTGGGCGTGGGGCTCAAGGCCCAAGTCCGGGGCGGCGGGGGGAATCACCTCTGGAGAGCAAAGGCACTGGGATTTGTGGTTTGCGGGAGGGGGTCGGGCCTCACCTTCGCCCGCTTGCGCCGGCTGGTCCGTCGCCCCTCCGGAGTCTCTGCGATTCCGGTTTCCATGGGGGTCGCAGATCCAGGCAAGACGGTAGGCCCAGCTTGAGGCCCGGCGGACCCCGGCGGCTCGGCCAGGCCCCCGGGGGGCGAGGCCCGCGGAGGCTCCTTCTTGCGGGGAGTGCGCTCCCCCACCGCCCCCGGCCCGGCCTCTGCAGGGCCCGACAGGCCCGCGGGCGCCGGGGCCACCTCTGAGCCGTTCTCAGCGCCGGCTGCTGCTCCAGCGCCGGTCTCCGACCCCGCCGCCGCCGCTGCAGCCGCAGCTGCGGCCGCCTTCTTTCCAGACAACATTTCGGGGCGCCTGGCTGCTGACGGACTATGAGCCACTCAGTCGGTAGATGCGTGAGTTCGGAGCCGCGTCACCTCGCTTCACTTCACACAGTCCGCGCGCGGCCAACCGCCGTCGCGTACGCACGCGCTAGGCGCGCTCCCGTCGGGTCCGGACAAAAAACCTGAGACGCCCACGGCCCCGCCCTCCCCCATTGCCATAGAGCGGAGTCTTCGAGGCTAGAGCGGCACCATGGCGAAGAGCGCGATGCTTTCCTAGAGCGTCTCTTTAACCTTTAGAGTTGGCCCCAGCACTATCCCGGGCCTAGGGCTTCTGGGCCAGACTGCAGCGCCGAGGGTGACCATTTCCAGTCAGGGGCTTGAATGCATTTATCTATTCTTTCCCTCATTCATTTATCCACTCATTCTCCAGTTCAGTCAATATTTATTAATGCTTACTAGGTAACAGGGTTTAATTACGAAGTTCTTGCTTTCAAAGAGTGTACAGTGTAGGGAGGGGAAAACACTAAAATGTAATTGGTAGATCTTATTCATAAGTGCCCTGCTCGTACTGGGGAAATATTAGCAAACAAGTTTCATAGTAATAAATTGGATAGACGTTAGGATCTCCAGGTTTGAGCCCAACGGGATTGCTCTTGCCTCCAAGGCTTTGTTTATGCCTCCTCATCTGCACCTTCTTCCATTCTCTATGCTCCCCCGCCCCACAGAACGCCTGTTTCTACAACACGGTTATTCTTTCTAATGCTGCAGATAGTAGTGGTGGTTTATTCTTTAATTCTTCCAGGAATCCTTCACTGCCTCAGCACAGGAACAGGCCTTGTGTTCTTCAAGCTGATTTCTACAGAGAGAACTATAATTGCTTTTTTACATGTCTGTCTCTTTGCAGCATAATTTTCCAAAAACGATTCCATTTACGTGAAGTCCAAGAACTGATAAACCTAATCTCTAGTGATAGAATCCAACCTGGGATTGGAAAGTGGGGGTTGACTGCAAAAGAGCAGGAGAGAACTTGCCGGGGGTGATGGAAATGTTTTATATCTTGATTGGGGTGGTATATACATTAGTCAAAACTCATTGAACTGTACAAGTAAATAGGTATTTTTTTTTCTCGTCTATTGTACCTCTATGAAATTGATCTAAACAACAAAAAAGAGGCAATTAAGTCCAGGAAAACTAGAAACTGCAAAAAAGAAAGTGTAATCATAGTACTATATATGGCTCAGCTGTGAGCTACACTGGCATAACAAACAATATTGTTTTATCCAAAGTGATAGAATTATGTCGAAAGTGGAGAAAAGAGCAAGTTTGTGGAGGAAGAGGAGGAGAGGATGAGAATGATTTATGGAAGGAGAGGCTCTGCATGGGAGCTAAATCCTCCTCTTCCATCATTAAGGGATAATATATAATGTCGAAATTGAGAAATCAAGAAATAACAGCATAAGCATATTATTTTTATATTTGCTTAATAAATACCAGAAGAAACATAAAAATTGTTTCTCTGAGTCATAGAATTTGAGGGCGGGAAGCGGTGAGACAGGAGATGGAAGCTTGTTCGTTTTACACCCTGTATTTCTGTTTGTCTTGTTTGCACATATAATAATTTGATAAAACTTAAAATTAGATTTTTAAAATATACATAGCTTTTGACCCAGCAATTTCACTTTCAGGAAAACATTGTCTGGAATATTTATGTATACAAAGATTTAACTGTTTATCTCAGGTTATATATAATAACAATGAAGGAGAGCTAACCTAAAGGCCAAAAAGGTGACTAGTTGAATATATTAGAATGTCATAGCCATTAAAATTGATATTTGATTAAAAGAACTCTATACAAAATAGTGAACATATATCAAAGAGTTACTTAATTCACAATGGAGAGAACCGGCAGCATGATAAAGTTTGTTCAAAGGAGAATATGAAAAACATATATATAGTCATTGCTCAGTGGAAAAGAGAATACTGGAGTAAGATTGCAAAGTTAAATAAGAAAAAATAGTTAATGTTATGTGAGGCCATAAAATTGTAAACATTGGGAGGTTATCTTTTCTATCAGAACTAATTTGCATCTACTTACCCTCCCAAAAAAATCATTTGCAACTTACCCACTTTTTTTTCAGAAATGCAGATATACCTTGGAGGTATTACAGTTTTGGTCCCAGACCACTGTAATAAAGCAAGTATCACAATAAATCCAGTCATAATCTTTTTGCTGGTAGAGGATCTTGGTTTCAATTTGTAAAAAATGCAACACCTGTGAAGCACAATAAAGCGAACCACAATAAAATCAAATAGGCCTATAACTAATTTTGTTAAATTGTGGTAAAATACATAACATAAAATTTACCATCTTACACATTTTTAAATGTACAGTTCACTAGTGTTAAGTACATTCACATAGTTGTGCAAACTCCAGACCTCTTTTCAGCCCCTGGCAACCACCATTCTACTTTCTGTCTCTATGAATCTAACAACTCTAAGTACCTCATATAAGTGGAATCATGCAGTATTTGTCCTTTTATATCTGGCTTATTTCTCTTATTATCCTCAAAGTTCATCTATGTTGTAGCATGTATTAGAATTTCCTCCCTTTTAAGGCTAAATAATATTTCAGTGTATGTATATACACCATTTTGCTTCTCCATTCATCTGTTGATGGATTTTTGAGTTACTTCCATCTTTTGGCTATTGTAAATAATGCCGCTATGAACATGAGTGTACAAATATCTCTTCAAGACCCTACTTTCAAGTCTATGGCCATGCCACCCTGAACATGCTCAATCCCATCTGATTTCGGAAGCTAAGCAGAGTCAGGCCTGCTCAATCCCATCTGATTTCGGAAGCTAAGCAGAGTCAGGCTTGGATGGGAGACCACGTAGGAAGACCAGGTGCTGTAGGCATAAAAAAAAATAAGGGATTGTAAGCTGACAAGGTCCTTGCAATCTGTGAGGTCAACCAAGGGTTGTCTTGCTAAAAAAAAAGACCCTGCTTTCAGTTCTTTGGGAAATATATTCAGTAGTCTATATCCAGAATTGCTAGAGCAGCTTTTTTAAAAGTTAACATCTGGCTACAGAGCGGACCCCTAATCAATATTAAATAGTAAGTCAAACAAAGTTACCTTCTCCTAAAGCATCAGGTGACCAACAGGTAGGCCAGTTCAATAATATTCTGGTATAACTGTTGATGAGTTTGTAGTAATCTTTTTACCTTATTTCCAAATTATGAATAATTCTTCTTTGCAGTCTTCTTTACTATGAGGTAAAGGCTCTGTATTGCTGTCTATTTTATTCTCAGCGGCTAGGCCCAAAAGTACTGTTGAATGAGCAAGGTATCACTAAGGCCTACATCACCTGGCTGTTATGAGGACATCATGAGATGATGCTTGCAAACTGCCTGTCAAAGTCTGGCACATAGAGGTTGCTTAAGACATAGGAGTAGTTAATATTATTGTTATGCGGCAGCTAGGGGTTGGGGGCTGGTCATAACTCAGAGGAGGGGGCAGCCATGACTCTTGTTATGGAGGCAACTGTCCTAGAGGGGGGACTGATGTTGGGTCTTGGGGCCTGGGTGCCACCAAGCCATAATGGGAGAACTAATGTCTCTTTTTAGGAATCTCCAGGGGATACTTGATTCCTCAGGCACCATAGGAGCATTGGTGGCTTGGCTGATCAGCTATAAGCCAGTCTTGTTTGGGTTCTTATTCCTTCTGCTGTTGCTTAGCAACTGGCTGGTCAAGCATGAAGTCAAGCCCACCCCCCCAGAGCCCAAGCAGGTGAGCAGAGGAACTTTAGCTTCAGCTGAGAGTGATGAGGTATTTAGAACTAGATTGGGGGTTGAGGGATAGGGTGGATGTCAGGATAATGGCTCAAGACTGAGGAATCCACAGCTCTGGTCTAAGTCCCTGCTCTGCAGCTGACTCTTGGGTGACAGAGGACAAAGCATGGTCTTCACAAGGCTTCAGTGGCCTCAGGTGTAAAATCGGGACCACCTCAGCCTCTCCTACTTCATGTTTGATATCAACATGCTTTGGCAACCGTATCAACTAATTTAAAGGAAAAAAAATGAAAATGGATGAGCTAAAGATACATAAATAATGTAGATACATCTCTAAAATATAATAATGAAGATAGGAGAGATATACATAGATTATGATATCTTTCATATAAAGTTAAACATGCAAAACAATAGCCTATTTTGTTTATGAATACACATGTATAGTGAAAGTATACTAAGGCAGGATTTTTCAACCTCTGCATGATTGACATTTTGGGCCAGATAATTCTTTGTGTGGGGGCCGTTCTGAGCATTGTTGGCTATTTAGCAGCATCCCTGGCGTCTACCCATGAGATGCCAATAGCACCCCTCACCCCTCACAACCAAAAAAGTCTCTAGCCATTGCCAAATGTCCCCTGGGAGAGTAAAAGAGCCTCCCACTGAGAACCACTCCTATAAAGAAATGCATGGAAAAAGTAAAGACCAAAGTCAGGATTGCAGTTGAGATGAGGTTCAGGGAGGGCGGAGAACACTCTAGGAGAGGGATTCACAATTACGTACCTTTGTGAAATTTTATTTCTTAAACTGGTGCAGAAATATGGGTATTTGTTGTAATATTTACTTTTTTGCATGTCCGAAATATTTATTTAAAGGGTTTTATAGACCAGGAGGTTGTGGCTAAATCTAAAAAGAAGAGGTAAAAGTGTTATTATTAACTGGGTAAGGGGGCAGATGAGGATTATAAGGATAAAAGCAAGTTGTGAGATACAGACTTGGAAGCTAGAGATTTTACAGTAGTGGTCCCCAACCTTTTTGGCACCAGGGACCAGTGCTCCTATGAGAATCTAATACTTGATCATCTGAGGTGGAGCTGAGACAGTGATGCTAGGGCTGGAGAGTGGCTGCACATACAGATGAAGCTTTGCTCGCTCACCTCCTGCTGTGCAACCCGGTTCCTAACAGACCGTGGACTGTACTGGTTCATGGCCCGGGGGGTGGGGGACCCCTGTTTCACAGGGCCTGACAAAATTCTCAGGCACACTGGGAAAAGCATAAGCTCCGGAGACACAGATACATTTGGGTTAAGGATTTTATGTCCTCTGTGAGTACAGATTAGTGAACTATTTCATTTACTCCTGTGAACCAAAGGCAACTGTAGGTTTTGGGAGTGTGGATGTTCTCCCATTGGCCGAGTGATGCTGAGAGAGGGACCTTCCCTCACTGAGCCCCAATTCTCTCGCCCACAGGATGTATGCAAGATGCTCTCCTGGCAGGCTGGTTTGTGAGAATTGATTAAGGTGATATTTATAAATCATCCAGCATGGGAAGGGGTTATCATTAACCAACTTTCTTCTTTTCCGGGTGATGGGGAACTTAGGAAAAGGAAGAGAAACCAAAGACCCCTGAAGCCAAACCCAACAACAACAACAACAACATCATGAATACAAAAGAAGTGGAGAGACTTCATGCCTGCTTTGCTCTCCAGGACAAGATCCTTGAACGACTTATGTTCAGTGAAATGAAGTTGAAGGTCTTAGAAAATCAGATGTTCATCGTATGGAATAAAATGAATCACCACAAGAGGTCGAGTGGACGGAGGGCTTTTCCCATGAGGAAGCACAGACTGAGGAGGCATGAGTCCATCTTCTCCATCTTCTCTGATTGCACCTCCAATTCTCCCTAACGAGGTCAGAGAGACTGGGGTGGGCTGGCCTCTTCTGATGTTACCTTTGCTCAGTAAAACCCATCAGAGACTATTGGATTTTCTTAGTAAATCACACTGGAGAGGAGGATTGGAGGTTGAAAGGTCACCTCTGGAAAAGAAATCTATTCACCAGGTCAGCCAGATAGCACCCTAGATACAACCTGACAGGGGCTCTAGAACCCAGGCCCTTTCTCTCTTTGAGCTGGACCACCTCAACCCCTCAATCAGCCCTGGTCCAGGGAGCTATATCTGTTCACCTCGAGTCTTACAATGGCCTCCTCAGTGCTGTTCCAGCCTCCAGTCTCCCCTCACCCTGTACTCAGGCCAGAGCAAGCCTCGTCAAGCATGGTACTGAGTGTGTTCAGTGCCTGTTCTTGAGCCAACGTCTCTCTGTGGTTGACAGAATAAAGCCCATAATCCTTACCGTGGTGTTCAGGCCCTCCCTAATCTGACCCCTTCTCCAGCTCTCTTTCCCCCCATTTCTCATCCTCACGTGCTTTATACCCTATGCCAGAGTATCCTAAACATCAGTAATTAGAGTACCAACTTTGTGATTTTTGCTGTAGCCCTGAACCACCTGAATATTCAGCTCAACATTGTCTCTTTAAGTTAACTATTATTTTCCTTAAATCTATAAAGAAAAATGATAATGAAGATAAATAATTTATCTGTAAGTTAAAAAACAGCCTCATTTGCCTGAAATAGAACTTAACCGTCAAAATACAACGGAAACAAAAATTATGTTAAGTTCCAACTGGAACTGGATTGCCCTCTGAAAGATGTGAGCCTGTGAATTTGGGGTTAAAAAGGGAGATTAGCAAGTGTTAGCATTTGAAAGAAGTGCTAGCACCAAGCTGAGACTTTATAAGAATTAGAAAGGAAACCACTGCCTCACTGTGACTTGATGCCTCAAGTCTCTCTCAGCCCCACAAGTCTCATGAACTCTAATCAAACCAGATGACTGTCCAACCCCCAGATGCACCCACATCCCTGCTCACCTGGTTTCTTCCCCTAGAATCTCTTATTTTCCCTTCTCTGCTGTTCACGATTCCAAAGCTAACACCACCACAATGCTTCCCTCAGCCCAGCTATAACAAATGCCTTTCCTTCACATTCTCCTAGCATTTCATCTGTAGTTCTACAGTGAAATGTGTCAATCTGCTGATACTTAATTTGCACACATTTCTATATCCCTTTCGCACCCTCCAACTAGATGATAGACTCTTTGAAGGCAGTCACAGTATCTTGTTCATCTGTTTACACCGCCCCCCTCCGCCCATAGCACCTAACACGGTGGCTAGTATGTGGTCAGTGCTCAACACATCATATCTGTGATTGTTGATCCCAGTCTTACATGTCCTGACTTTTTCTCTGCCCTCTCATTTTATGATGACTCTCCTATACCCTATTTTGTTTAAGAGCAGGATCTCGGGAGCTTGACTGCCTTGCTTTAAATCCCAATTCTATCAACTCTCGGCTGTGTGATCTCGGACAACTCTGAGTCATTTACTCCTGCTGGACCTCAGTTTCCTCGTCTGTAGAATGGGGAGAGTAGCACTGCCGACCTTGTGGATTACCATGGGTTAGATGGGTCACTACAGCCCCTCAGAGCTTTGCTTAAACGATTCCTTCTTAGTGAGGACTCCTGTGACCTCCTTTTAAAAAATCCGCACCCCCCGCCCCGCCACCTTGTGGTGTCACATATCTTCTACTTGCCAGTTCAGGTCCAATCTCCTTCCTTCTCCTGCCTTTTCTGCCAGGGGGGGCCTACCTGAGTGGACCAAATCATCAGATCCCTTTGCTCTGTGGCTTCTAGTTGAACTTGGTTGACAGGGATCCCTGGCAGAAGATGAGAGGAAAGGAGGATGTTGAGGTGCTTATTCCCCCAGGTTCCTTTTGTGGGGCTGTCTTGGGCTGGTTTAGGGTTGACTGGGCTCCTTAACAAGGGGTCACTCTTCCTCTCAGGGAGATTCTTTCTACAAGGCCTTCTTCTAGGCCTTCTACAAGGGGCCCAGGGCAGTAGCGTCCCCCCAGTTACCAGCCGGGGGGCACGGCACCATCCTTGTGGGTTTTTTTATAGCTTGCTTGCGCTTTTGTAAATAGTCCCTTTACCACAGCTTCACAGGCCATTACTAATAGTTTTGCTTGTATGATTAGGCCATTGGACTACCCAGAAATAGCCCAGTAGGAGAATATCCACATAGTAACCATTGCTGTGGAAACACAGCCATTCAGCCACAAACTTTCTCTGTATGTGACATATGAACAAACTTGCAATAAGGCACAACATCTTGAAGAGAACATCTGGAATGAAAAGCTGACCAAGACTGTGGCCTATCGCATCCACTTTGGTGTCCTAGATCCATGCCTGAACCTACTACAATGGTGCTTTCACTATGGAAAGCACTATTGTAGTAGGTTCAGGCATGGATCTAGGGCATCACTATAGTGGAGGTCTGTGGTGGCCCAGTGAAGATCCATTTGACCTATGAAGTCACTGGTGCTCACGGAGTATATATTACTTGCCAGCAATGTTGGCCTGTGGCTCAAGGTGTCTCAAGGTGTGGCACAATGACCTGTAGCTCTGACCAGTTCACAATCAGCAAATTGGTTGCCATGGAGGTCCAGGGCCACGATGGACCTGGTTTAGGATATGGGGTGCCTATTCTCTTCCACCAAGTAAGTACCAACTGACTCTTAAGGCTCTGATGAGCACCTTCGTCATGTGATATGATACAATCTGGTGATGGAATTATCTTTAGAGCACTGCCCCCCAGCTGTGAGCCCTGTCAACATGGAATCCACACTTATCACCTGCAGGTGGTGGGTACAATCGAGTCTTGGTATGACTGGCTTAAGGAGCAATTACATCAGTTGCTTCCTCATCAACCTCTGTGGGCACTTAGGAGGGCAAAGGGTGCACCTGATGTGTTGGGCAGACCAGAGACTCCTGGGTTCCTATGGGAGATGGTACTCTGGGAAAAGGACTGATCATCTTATCTCAGGCACACGAAAGATCCCAGCTGATCTAGCAAGAACATACGTAGGCAATCTCAGAAAGCAGACCACGATGGAGGGGTAAATGACCTCTTGCCTCTTCTTCCAGATCTAGACAGGCAGTGCCGACCGAATAGCCTCAAGCAGGTGCCCAGGCCATGGCCCAAGGCACAAACCTATCACAGTACTGAACATACGTCTCCTACCCCGCCCTCACCCACCAAACCCAGTTATGAGAGACTTTATTGTTGCCTCATTCTGACAATGGCAAGGGCATTGCTCTTGGCTGGCCACAGCCACCAACTGCTGTGCCTTGGGCCTCCACCTTCTGCATGGATGGTGTTGAGGCTCACTAGCAGAATATCGAGCAGTGCCCTTTATATTCCCAGAACTGTTTTGTGCTCTGGATACAGATCCTTCCTTGCTTTCTCCTCGGACATCATGTCACCTGCATATGAACCTTCATGATAATCCAAGATCTGTAGGAAAGGCCACACCCTCAGCCCCAGCCTCTGGTGCCACTGATGAGGTATTCCTGGGTACTAAGTACATAGATTTCATCATTTTATGTAAGTTTTCCTCCCATAACTAGATAGAATCATGATCCACAACTGCTCAGCTATCCTGAAGGGAATTACTATGCGGACAGCCAGAGTTTTCACTGCCAAGGTTATCATGATGCCTTAGCTCAGGTTATGCTGGATAATCACATAGCTTCGGACTATTTGTTGGCTAGATAGGGGAATATTCATACTGGCCTATATCTCCTGTTGCTTCTGGGTTAACACCTTTGGCAAGTCAAAAAGCCCAGGCAGCTACTGCAGGAGCAAGTCCCCTAGCTTCAGGCTACTCTTCCATTTGAACTTGGGGCTCTTTCCCTGGGCTTGGTAGGGACTCCATGGCCAGATGGCTCAGGCTTCCATGATGGGCTTTGTACTATTACTCCAGGCCTCCCTCCTACAATCTCTCTCCAAGATTGCCCACAAATGGTGGTCGTCCCAATATAGGCCCAGTTGATTTCTTCCTCTGTTTTTTTATTCTTCCCCTGTTGATTTCTACTCCTACTGGGCAGGCTTATGCTTGGTGAGCCCCTAGGTCAGGGGGATGGATCTTGGAAAAAGAATTTGTATTGGAAGACTCTGGGGACACACTCCAGGTTCTAGCAATGAGATAGTAAGTGAGCTCCAGGGGGAGCTCCCTTCCCCAAAGCAGAAATGATTCCACGTGGCCTCCACTTCCCAGGGTCCCCAGGTGGCCTCAGCAATGCAAGCCATTCCCCTGGTGTCTGAGCTCAGACCAGTTTTTCTTTACTTGCAAGACTGACCTCACGCTTGCCCATAAAAAAGTAGAATAGTGAGATTTTGTGTGTGTGCACGTGCGTGTGTGTCTGTGTGGTGGTGGCGGCAGTGGTGAGGTTCCTCTTCTGGAGCACACTCCAGGATGTTTCCATGTGCTCTGTGACCCCAGCACTTCTCACCACGTGATGACTGAGGAGAGGTTGGGTGGACCACGAACGCCTCATTCTGCTTTTAAGTTTCTCCAGTAAAGCCCCATTTGCACCTGTGCAACAGGACTCTGTGCTACTTGCCGTCACCCAGTACTCACATCTCCTGGACCTTGGGGCTCAGTCCTCAGATCCCTTCTCTATTCCATCTCACTCCTGTGGTGATAGCTTTAAATATCGTCTGTTACATGCCAATGATTTTCTAAACTATATCTCTGATACAGACCTCCCAGTTCCAGATTCAAATGTCCAACTGCCTCGTCCCACACCTTCGCTCAACATCTCAGAACTAACATGACCAATCCTGATCTCTGTCCCTCTGCTCCAAACCCTCTCCACATGCAGGCTTCCCCAGCTCATAGTAAAAAGAATTTGTATTTGTATTGGAATTTGTATTGGAAGGTTAAAACTTTGGCTGTGTTCCTGACCCCTCTCTCTCTTATAACCAGCTCTAATTACTTGGCAAGTCCTACTGGCTCTACCTTTGAACATATTCGGTCTGGGACATTCTCACTGCTGCTCCAAGCCATCACCACTTCTCACCTGAATAAGCCCCCTTGTCTCCCTACCCCCACCCCTGCCCTCTAGTCTGCTCTCAACACGGAAGCCAGATTGCTCCTTCAAAAATGCTAGTCAGGTTGTGCCACTCCTCAGCTCTGCTCCCATGTCACTCAGAGTGAGAACCAAAGTCTTTCCTGTGGCCAATGAGGTTCTCCATGACTTGACCCCACTTTAACTTTCCAACCTTGCTTACTACTCTGTCCCTTACTTAGTCTGCTCCAGCCACTGGCCTCCCTGCTTTTCCTTTAACACGCTAGGCACTCTCACCATGAGGCCTCTGCATCGAATGTACCCTGCCCACCATGGGCTCTCTTCCTCTGCCGTGCATGCATATAGCTTATTTATTATGCTGCCTCTGCTAGAATATAAGCTCGAGGAGGTCAGGGATCTTTGTTTGAGTTGTTCACTGAGATATCTCAAGTACCTAGAAGAGTACCCAGCACTTAGTAGGTGCTCAGTAAATACGTGTTGACAATGTGTATATGTAGCTATGTCTGCTTTGCCATTGAGTCCTCCCCTAGACCCAAGTTTAAGACCTGGCATATAGTAGACCCTCAAAAAAGCGTCTGTTGAATGACTCAATGGGTAAGTGAGCAAATAGATGAATCACTGAATCAATCAGAGCCAGACTGGGAAAAATGCTAAGCAACTTCATTGACCCTTCGGGAGAGACATTTTCTTGTTTAATTTGTCCTTGACATCTTTTCAGCCACATTCCTTCTCAACAGTCCTGATGCTGAGGGCAGGGATCGTCATTTTCAATCTCTTGGCATGTTCTGCGATGAATTCAGGGACCAGAGAGTGACCTCAGAATAACCTGGGAAGAAGGCCACCTTGAGAGGTAGACCTTAGAAGAAAGAGTTTCAGGACAGGGGTACAGAGAGGAACCAAACAATTGTCCACTTGAACTTGGGAAACTTCTAACCCTCTAAGTAACAATTAGTGTCACGGTTCCTGCTCCTAGTTCTGAAACCCTGAACATAGTCCCCAGAGAAGAGAAATCAGAAGAGTCGGGACTACTGGAGTGAATTTGGAAAGTGGGAGGAGAAAGGTGGGGAGGAGAAAAGAGAGTGCGAGTGAGAAGAGGGGGCAAGAGTAGAACGGGAAAGTCAGGGAGAGGAAGGGGACACGAGATCCGTGGGATCATGGAGGTGGCCTCGGGAAGACAAGCAGAACTGCGTGCTTAGGCGCCTTATCTTATGTGATCCTCATTCCTACCCCAAGGGGCTAGGTTCTAGTTCATCACCCTGTTTTACAGATGAGCACATGGATGTCCAAGAGAAGCCAAGCTATCTACCGAAGTCGTACAGAGTGGTGGAGCTGGGATCTGAACTCCAGTAGTCTGATTCAAGGGTCCACTGGGTGAGGTTTAGACTACGCAGGTAAGGAATGTGATTTTTCCCAAGAGCAGTGGGCAGCCGTGGAAGGTTATTTCAGCAAAGGACTAATATGATCTCTTGGTTATAAAAGAATGAATAACTCTTCTCTCAAGGGGCTGTTGTGGAGATTATTTTGGTTCATGGATGGAAAGTTCTGAACAAATGCCTGGAGGAAGAGAAGCAAAGGAATAGATAATTCTTCAGGAGGCGAAGGCTGGGCCAGAAGATTTTACACGTGGGCATCTACTGCCACCATGTGGCCACTTTTCTGTATGACATGGATTCGGAGTAGCTAAATTCGGGAAGGGTGGGGCTGGTTCAGATGATGACAAATGGCTGTAATGGGGCTGAGGCGAGGGGCAAGGGAGGAGCTCCCAGAGCGGAGCTGGTGTCTTGGGGATGAGGGTCTTTGTCAGCAGAGGTGTAGAACCCTGGCGTGGATTAACTGACTCAGACATTCAGCTCTGGTTTGGCGACACAAACCCAAATGAGATGTGGTCCTTGCCCTGGAGGACTTCATAGTCTGATGGGGAGACAACGTGGGAGACACAGTGGTGTCTGAGAATCAGCAAGGACTCCTGGGTCCAAATCCCAGTGCTGCCACTTTCTGGGACCTCAATTCTCAGAACATCAGTTTCTTCATATGTCAAACGGGGGGACATAATAGAACCTGCCCCCGGGGGATTTCTGTGAAGACCAAAGGAGATAACACAGAAAGCACTAGGCACCTATATCTGGCACATTGTCAGCAATCTGTGACCTAGAGGCAGGCTGCCCAGCCTGCTCTGAGCCTCAGGAAAGATTAACCAAGCAGCCAGCACAATGGAAGTGACCTGGATCCCAGCTCCACTGCTGTCGCTAAGCTTGCTATGTGACCTTGGCGAGTCACCTCCTCTCTCAGAGCCTGCTTCACCAGCCATACAATATGGACCTTGGATAAAATCACTCAGATCTCTTCTCGCTCTAATTTATCAACCCTCTTTTCTGAGCCAGCCCAGATCTTTGGCCATGGGAGATGCAGAAGAAGGTCCAGAAGGCTGGCCTCCACCCACTCACAAACCGCACTCAGAGCATCATCAAAATGGAGATAATAATTCAAGCCCTGTCCAACTGTGGGGTAGCTGGGAGGCAACTGTGTGGATCTATTGAGATAATGATGTGGAAGCTGGTGAGATCCATGAGTTGTGGAGGAGCCTGGCTCCTCAAAGTGTGGTCCACAGATCAGCATGGACATCTCCGGGGAGCCTATGAGAAATGTAGACTCGCAGGCCCCACCTGACCCACTGACTCAGAACTTGCAGTTTAACTCAATCCCCAGGCTATTCCTATACACGTTTAAAATGAATTGGAGACACACTGGTCAGGGGCAATGGTTCTCAACTTTGACTCTACAGTAGAACCACTGAGTCTTAAAAAATCGTGGTGCCCAGGCTGTACCCCTGGGGATCTCTGGGCATGGGGCCCAGACACCAGTAGTTTTAAAATCTCCCCTGGATTATATTAGGATCGCTGGAGGTGGGACCCAGATACCAGTGGTTTTTCCAGATAATTCCAATGTGTAGCCATATCTAGTGACAAGAGAGCAAATACATTTTCTCTTTTATGCCAGCTAAAATCAGTGGATAGTGACTTTCTAGAATGTTCACTGAGAAAGATCTGATGTCTGCCACAGGGGCTGGGTAGAAGCTGTGGCATAAAAACTGAGTTGTAACAAGAAGCTAGCCTTTATGGAGCTCTACTAGGTGCCAGGTCCTAGGTTAGCTGCTTTACAAGCACGTTGCAACTTAATCTTTACACTAGATATTATTATCCCTATTTTATAGATGAAGAAACAAAGAGGGCATGACATTTACCCAAAGCTACACAGGCAGTGACAGAACCAAGTTAGCTGAAGATTTAACAACTAGGCTGACCCCAGTGGTCTTCAAACTGTGTTCCTTGGAGCCCCAGGTTCCTCAAAGGTAGCTGAGGGGCTGGTGTGGGGGATAGATGAAGCTGGGAGGCCTGTGAGTTGGTTATTTTCCTGGCAGCCCCCATCTTACTTTGGGTTTGGCAGAGACTCCTTTTGGAGAGCGGGTTCCTTTGTCCAACAGCCTGGAGCAATTTAGGTCACATGGTGCTAACCAGCCTTCCTGACAGATGTGTTCCCCCTCCCTGCCGCTCAGGCTTGG
Source organism: Pteropus medius (assembly GCF_902729225.1). NCBI lineage: Eukaryota > Metazoa > Chordata > Mammalia > Chiroptera > Pteropodidae > Pteropus > Pteropus medius. The sequence continues at coordinate 2,580,239 of NW_024354503.1, read as the reverse complement.
AGACCCAAGGAACTAATCCCCACGGCAGAGGGCATGGAGGGATTAGTGCTGGGGAAATCAGGCACCACATCTGCCAGCCCCTGGGGAGCGTGGGTGAAGACTGCGCCTCAGCGCTCAGGAAGCCATTCCTGCCCCCTGGAACACGGGGATGCTGCCACAAGCACTGGCCAGCCATGGTGAGGCCTGAATTGCCCTGTCCTTCCTGAGTCTTCCAGGAGAGGGTGAGTTGGGGCTAAGCGGTTCTGACAGCTGTTTCTGAGTCTGGAAGTGGGAGGAGGAGCTGGAAGTAGAGGCAGTGACAGGGAAGGTGACCGGCTTTCCTGGTTGGGACAGAGGTATTTGAAACGCTGTGTGTTAAATCAGGACAGACCCCAGGCAGGCCCAGACAGTCAGTTTTCCGAGCTCCCTTCCCCTTGCCTTTGACGTGGAGCTTCATGAAGGGGAGGGGCTGCTTGCCCCTCTCACCCTCACCCCCCCTCCTTGTCATCTAGCATTTCTCTGTCCTCTTCCTCTCTTTTCCAGCCCCACAAGATTCCTTTGTGCCTTAACTCCTTTGACTGAATTTCTCACTCACAGGGTCTCCTGGCTTGTAGACCCGAATCCTCGAGGAGATTGAATCTTCCACACCTTGGAAAGAATGAAGACTCAGGTGAGGCCTAGCCCCATGACAGCTTGCTCCAAATATTGGCCTAGATCCCCCTATATCACCTTCACTGCCATCACGAACATTTCTAGAGTGTGCACCATAGGCCAGGAAGAATTTCAAGTGTTTTCTGTATGTTGTTGACTCATTGAATTCTCTAAACAAACCAGACACTGCTCCTCTTCCTTTTCACATCTCCAGGCCTCTGACCGGAGTGCCCCCACCCATCACCAACTCCCTGTTCAATGACGCTTCCCTCCCTGTCACACTCCAGGGCTGAGCTCACGGGTACCTTGAAGCCCCCAGAGCTCTCTGCATATGATCTGTTTATGGCTGTCTCCCAGAGAAATCACTACAATGCTAGCTGCTAACTAGTGAACAGATTTCTAGGGGCTTTGCTCGCATTGTCTCATTTAACCATAGAAACAAAGGTCATTTCCATCAGGCAGATGAGAAAATGGAGACTCAAAGAGATGAAGTCATTTGTGCAAAGCTAGTTAGGGCAGAGCCAGATCAAACTGTGCTTCCCCTGGACTCGGAGCCCTGTGTCTGACTGCTCCGCCATCCCCCTGGTTCCAGGGGGGACAGATCTGGCTAAAGGCGCTGAACCTGAGGGTGTAGCACTATGCCCAGCACACAGCTGGCCCTTGGCGACTGTTTCTGAATGTATGACTGGACGAGGAGGGCTGTCCCAGAGCGGACGGTGAGAAGGAGGAAGGAGGTGCAGGTCTGTGGCTGGGGACCTCCCGGGGAAGGAGCTAGGGTGTTGTGTTATGGGTGGGGTTTGGGAGAGCCTGCCACTGTTTTCCAGCTGGGAAGGGAGAGGGGTGAGATTCCTAGTGGCAACTGCAAGTCAAAATGTGAGCAGCTAGTGAGCAGCTTAGAGGTTAAGTACCAACCTCACCATTGGGTCTATTGGAATAAATCCTGAGATTGGAGACAGATATGAGATGGGGCTAGGCCCCAGAGGAGGGCTACAAATTGGGGGTGCAGAGACCCCAGCCACCTGTAGAGGGTGGGGTGGTGCAGAGCACAGAGCTAGACTCCCAGCTCCATCATTTGCAGCCCATGACCTTGGCAAGTCATTTAATGTCTCTGAATTTCATTCTTCACCTGAAAAATGAGAAGATGACACCCTAGTCATACCATAGGTGACTATTAAGGGAGATTCAGCAGCCCTCCCATCAGGGTGCCCTCACTGGCTCTGCCCGTGTCCCTTTGCTTATGCTTAAAGGGAAGCACCTTCCAACTTCCTCCCATAAAAACCTGTGACAATGCCAGAGAGCCCCTACTCCCCCGCCCATTCACTCCTTGTGAATTCACAAGGAACAATCTTGTGCCTGGTGTCATTCCTCTGACACCCAAGTGGAAACATCCTAATGCTCTTGGGATCTTAAATGGCTTCATTAAAAAAAACCCAACAAAACAAAACTGAGATATAGTTTACATGCAATAAAACCCACTCTTTTTGATGTACAGCTCTATCGAGTTTTGACAAATACATACAGCCCCATAACCACCACCACAATCAAGAAACAGAACTAACTGTTCCATCACCTTCCCAAATCCCCGTTCTGCCCTTTGTAGTCTACCCCATCCTTAGCCCATGTAGCCACTAAGTTGTTCCCTGTCCCTAGTTTTGCCTTTTTAGAATGTTATGGAAATAGAATGATACGGTCTGTAGTCTTTCGAGTCTGGCTTATTCCACTTAGCATAATGCATCTGAGATTCGCCCACGTCACTGTGTGTATCAGCAGTTCATTCCTTTACATTGCTTGCTGACTAGTACTCCATTGTGTGGCTGTACCATAGTCTGTCCATTCGTTCCCTGGTTGAAAGACAATTGGGTTGTTTCTGCTCTTGGAAATTATGAATAAATAATGGCTTCGCTGTGAACTCCAAATTGTAGTGGTGGAAGATACTTTTGAACTTAAGTGAGATTTCCAGATGAAAAGGTGAACTCTTTACAAATAGCCCAGCCCTCTCCAACAGTTGAAGAAATGGAGACCAAAGTGGGGAAGGGACTTTTCCAGTTACAACTGACTTAGGAAGTGGGGGCTGAGATTTGAACCCAAGTCTTTCAACTTGCAGGACAATGTAAATTTCCAAACACATTTCCTGAGAACTTACCAGCGCTAGGCAAAATGCCAAGTGTTGGAGGCATAAAAAGCCAAGAAGGAATGATCCTGGTGCTGGAGATACTTTCCACCTAGTAAGGAGCTAGAAAAAGAGGCCAGTAGTAACCAGTGAGGGTTACTATTCCAATGCTATAAGGGGGTGTGCACAGAGAGGGAAGGACCTCAGTTTTATCTGGGGGAGAATGAGAAGGCTTTACAGTTGTCCCCTGGTTTTAAGGGAAGAACACAAGTTTGTTGGGTGGAGAGGATGTAAAGGGCCTCAGAGCCAGAGGGAATGGCAGATGCAAAGGCACAGGGGGGAACAGTGCAGGCTGTGGGAGCATAAAGATGTAAAGAAGATGAGGAGAGGCAGGAATGGGTCCATGGAGTTGGTTGGGGTCAGATCACAGAAAGCCTCTCTGGCCAGACTGTGTCCTGTAGGACAGCACCTGACACATAGTGAGTGAGCAATCTTCATTATGGAATAGAGTGTAGGACTGGAGAGAGAGGGATGGAAGAGAAACTCAGTGAAACTTGAATGGAACAGAGCAGCTATCAGTATGTATGGACACTTGGTATGTTTCAGAGATGGCGTCCAAGCCAGCGGGGAGCAGGTTGGGGTACTTAATGGTACTGAGACAATCAATTATCCATATAGAAAAAATAAAAGTAAATCCCTTCCTTACATCATAACCAAAAATATATTTGTGCGTGAAAGCATAGAAATCTATATTTAAGACCTCTGGGAAAAGGCTTTCTTAAGCGCGTGCACGTGCATGCACGCTCACACACGCACAGACAACAAAGGAGACAATATCGATAACTGTGATTGGCAACAAACAAAACTAACACAAAAAGGCTCTCTTCAACAATAATAGCTAACAGGTCTTACAATGTGTCAGACAACATGTACTTTATAGATATTAACTCATTTAATCCTCACTCATTTATAATGCGAGCACTGTTATCATCTCCATTTTACAGATGAAGAAACAGAAGCAGAGAGGTTTCTTAAGGTCACACACCCAGGAAATAGTTGAACTGAAATTAAAATTCAGGCAATCTGGCCATAGATTCACCACTACACTATTCTGCTTCCCAACAAAAGTTATCATAAACACAATGTGAAAAGATGAGCCACAAACAAGAGTATCCAGAACTTATAAAGAACTCTGATAAGTAAAAAAATATATATATTGAATGGAAAAAAAACACAAGTGAAGGATAAGAACAGTTCCATCGCAGAAAAATAAACCCAAATAGATACAGTAAATGCATGAAAAAGTGTTCAACCTTATTAGTAATAAAGACAATGCAAATTAAAAACAGCAGTGAGAGTCATGGATTGTGGGACTGTAAATTGGAAAAATTTTGGAGAGCAACTAGATAGAAAATCTGGTTAAGCTGAGGATGGCCATACCTTTCTACTCAGAAATTTCATTCCTAGGCACAGTGCTACCACCTGAATGTATAAAACAGTCATATTTTTAAGGCAGCCTGGCCCCAGACTCCATGCTCTATTGCACTATGAAGTACATTCATACAACAGCATACTCTACAGACGTTCAAATGAATAATCCAGAGCAACATGCATCAAACTGCAGGATAATACAGTATGATCATTTATATAAGTTTATAAATGTGCAAAACAAGACTACGTGCTTTTTATCGATGCACACGCACATAGTTAAAGAATAAAAGCATGCGTGATAATGATAAACACCGAGATCAGAATGAGTTTGAGGGGAGAGGGAGGAGATTGAGATCTGCGAGGGTAAACAGAGGGCCTCAACCCTACCCAGGATGTTTAATTTCCATCCATCCATTCATTCATTTCACAAGTATTTATTAGGGCCTGCGATGTGCCGGGGACTGTTCTAGGAGCTGGGAATAACTCAGTGAAAAAAACAAATCGGGATAAACCAGAGGCCATGAAGGAAAGTAAGAAGGTGAAGAAGTGGCCCCTTCCTTGAGAACTCATACTCCATTAGGCAGATCAGCTTGTAGGAGTTGAACAACTGTTGTATAGAGAGAGTTGAATTTGCACCATAATGAAGGCTTGTTCCAAGTGCCTTGGAGGGGACCTGGATGAGGAGAGTTGCAGGCATCTTGAAAGAGATAGCATGTTAGCTGGTCTTAGATAGTTTATTAAGTACATGGGGGAAAGAGAGCCTGCCCTGCAGAAGGAACAGGCTATGCAAACGCACAGAGGCACAGAGGTCAACACATGGCAGAGCTGTTGAACAGGTCATACTGGGAAGGACCTTGGTTTTACAGGCGTGAAATTTACCCCAAGCTGTGGACTTTCATGATGTCTAGGTGAACCTAAGGCATAGGAGGAGCCAGGGTAGGAGTCCCTCTCTCTCTTCCCTCTGGCTGACCCTCATGGGGACTGTGCCCTGTGTCCCCCCACTTCCAGGCTGGCTGGAGGGTCAGCCTGCTGAAAGTAAAAAAGAAGTGGCTCTTCCCGGCTTCCTGCATCTTCTTCTTCTTGCTCTCTGTGCTCATGACTGGCTGCTTCCTGTGGCAGTATCACCTCCCCAAGCTCAAGACCGGTGAGTGCAGACACATCCTTGGGGTTCTCTCCATCCCTGTGGGTCCTTGTGGGTTTTAAGCTGCCACTCCTGATGCAAGGGCGTAGAAGGAGGATCGTAAGATTTAAACTCAGAAGCTCTCACCTCCACTCAGACTTCAACTGTGAATCTTTGGGCCAGTCATGTGACCTCTCTGTGCCTTGATGCCCTTGTGTATAAAATGAGTATCCTAATGCCACTAGGGTTTTCTAAAGCCACCCGGTCCGGAGCTAAAACTCAGGGTGCCCCAGAAAGCATAAACTGTTTCTTTTGCTTTGCCTTCAGTCTCCATGCTGGGACTTCCAGGCTCTGTTTCCCTTGAAAGACCCTTCCCCAATATATCTAAGACTCTGAGAGGAACAACACAGGTGTGCACGAACAGCAGCTGTCATTTCTTGGAGCCTCTCTATCCTGGGCTGGTCAAGGCTCAGCAAATGGGCCACCACTGCTGGTTATGTCTACTCGTCCCTCTGTTTCTATAGCAACCCCTGGGATCTCCAACTCGCTAGGATCCTGGATGGTCCAGAATCTGGGTGTCCACTGAAGGTGGGAAGAAGGTCTCTCTCCATTCCTCTCAGTCATCCTGCGTTACTCAGTCATCCTGCATTTTACATCCTGCCAAAGTCTCAAAGAGGTGCCCCGGGCTCCAAAGTCCCACAGAAATATTTTTGCAGAAATGGCTCTTTTTATTTTCTCACCAGCCTCTTCTCTCCCACCCCAATCCATTCTTTCTAGGGTAAAATTCTTTTATCAGGGCCTTCTTAGTCTTTCAAGCAAACAGTCCCCAAGTGGGCGGGTCAGCCTGACCAATAGATAGTATTACCGTAAATGCATAAAAATAAATTATTCGAGAAATTAAATGAAAAAAAGACATAGAAACCAGAAGCCCAAGTTTCGAATAATTAAACAGGCACCAAATTACCTCATCAAACTGCTATAAAAGTTTCTAAATGCTTTCTCTCAAATTTTGTACTTAATTTGTCACAAATGGGAAACAAACGTTCCTGGGTACATGACCTAACTCCTCACCCTGGCATGCGCATCACCTGAGAGGTTGGTAGAAATGAGGACACCCAGGGCCCATGCCATACCTACTGAATCAAATCTGCATTTTAAGATTTCTAGGTGATTTTTCGTGCGTGTGCACATTAGAGATGCATGGCTGCAGACACCAGCCTTACCTGGGTCCCAGGCTGAGCAAAGCTTAGGCTCTGGCTGAGCCCTCCCTATTCCAATGATTAAATTTGTGTCACGGAGTTGTTGCGAGATCTTCCCCAGGGTGTGTAATCTTCCTGTTTGGGACCGTATCAGTCATCTATTGCTGAGTAACAAACCACCCTCAAACCTGCTGGTTTTGAACAAAGTGATTCATTCTTTCTCATTCTGTGGGCTGGCTGGCAGTTCTGCTGCTGGTCTAACCTGGGATCTCTCCGATACAGCCGGCCAAGTCAGCTCTCCCTTTATGTGGACTCTCGCTCTCAAGGTAGCTATCCCAGGCTTGTCCATGACAGAGAGGTAGTCCCAGCGAGCAAAGGCCTATTAAAGCCTAATTTTGGAAGGCCCGCGAACAATGGTTCATTCAGCCTCATTCTACTGGTCAAAGCAAGTTGCGAAGCCAGCCAGATTCAAGAGATGGGAAGAGCTAAAAGAGTTTATGGCCATAGTGAACCTCCAGCCTTCTCTCAGTTCTGGGCAGTCTCAGGAAGCAGTAGAATTCAAAAAAGTTGCAGATGCTCAGGGTGCTCACCACCCCGCACTGTCCTTAGAGGATGAGGGGAGGTCTGGGGGCCTTTCCTAAGTCTGAATCCTGCCCTGCTGAGGCCCACACCTTTTCCTCTGAGGTTCCAGGGAAGCCATACAGCCATAAAAATCAGAATTATAAAATCAGACACACATAGCCGAGCCTGCCCCAAGGGGCTGGAACTTAGCTAAGCCTGCTGATTGCACGGAAGGAAGAAACTGTTCATACAAGAGAGAAAGGCTGCCGACTGAGAACTGTGGCCTAATTGGTATTTTGAAGGCCAAGCAGCAGGTGGCGAGTGTGGGGCTGTCCCTTCTCCTCTGGGCATATTCTGTCCTTTGCCCCTTGATCCCCATGGCTGGTCTCTGCACCCTGATATCTCCTGGTGAGGCTGCTGCCAGTTGGGAGGGTTGGCCCCAAGGCATCGCTCTGGCTTTTGCTGCCACCTTCCCACCTCCTCTAGGATGCCCCCTAGATACCTATCCTGATCTCTGCCTGCTTCTCACCATGTGATGTTCCCTGCAGGTTCCTTAGGACCAGAGGTGACCGCTGCCCCAGTGAGGATGTGTCCCCAGCACCCTGAGCCTGTGCCCTTGGCCCACCCCCTCCCCGTGTTGAAGGAGGCCCTGGAAAAGGTCAGTGATGACCCTGGAGGGAACTGGGTGTGTGCTGGTGATGAAGGGGAGGACATACTCTGTGCTGGAAGTGGCATTCATGCATTCGACATGTAATTTTTGCGTACCTACTCTGTGCTAGGCACCAGATATGGCAGGAAGAAGATACTGTCCTGCTCTTAAGAAACTACTAGTCTGGGAGTGAGGGAACAATCATGACAATAAACATGTATAACGCAGGGGTAAGAATAAGGATGGGGAAAGTTTAGGGAACTATGGGAGCACAAAGGAACAGGCCTTAAGGTCAGGAAAGGCTTTGGGAGGAAGTGGTATCTAAACTGCTATGTGAACAGGTAGGCGATACCTAGATGATATGCATCTACATAGTAAGGGAGCTTGCGGGGAGTGAAGGGTGTGTTCTAGGTAGAGGGAACGTGTAAAAACCCAGAGGCAGCAAAGTACAAGTCACATACAGAGAACTTAGAGGAAATTCAGTCCGGTGGGGGCACAGGTGCGGGGAGGAGAAAGATGAGATGGAGGAGGATGACAGAGCCCATTGCAACGAAACTAAAAACACACAGTCTACGACACAACTTTTACTATTGCAGGATGGCTTAACACTAGAGGGTTGTCTGCCAGCTCTAGTCTGTGCCAGCCAGACCCCACCTACTTGGGTCATTCACCTGAGACATACAGACGAATGAAACACGATCGGAAGTGAATGAGCAGCAAAGTGGTGGGAGGATTTAAAACCGTAGTCCAAGGAGCAGTTGAAAAGAAGGAGGCTGATGTGTCCACATAAAATAAGGTGCATATCAATATAGAGAGACACAATCTCTGACTGTAAATATATGAAAGGCTTTTGTGAGGAGAGGAAATAGAAGAGTGCTCTGCGGCTCCCAAGGGTCATAAGTGCTCCCCGCCCCCATTAATAACCATTGTTACCTTCTAGCACACACTAGTACCTAGTATGTGCTAACCTCTATATAAATACCTTGTGAATCGTTATCTGTGGAGGGGGAAACTGAGGCTCAGAGAGGTAAAGTTAGTGCAGGGATGGAAACTACAGGTAGACACAGCTCAACTCAGGGAATGTAAAATCGCTTGGCATGGTGGTCCAGCAGTTAATTAAAAACTGGGGCTGAGTGAGTGTGGGTTCTAATCCTGATTCCGTTAACCATTACCCCTTGGGCAAGTCGCTTCACATCTCATAGACTCAGTTTTTGCATCTGTAAAATGGGGAGAAATTAGCACTAACTTATTGTGAGGATTAAATGAGACAGTGTATGAAACTCACGTTCTTAATGGTCAGTAAATGTTAGCTGTTATCACCATTATACTTCATCATTTCAAAGAATGAGGTATTTTCAATAAATGTTCAAAGAGAGCCTAGGACCATCTGTCAATAGTAAATTCTCCAACACCAGGGTGCCAGATGAGGGTTCGACATCAGTAGTTTTATCCCCTCCCTCCTTTTGTAATTTGCCAAGGAAATGTTTATTTGAACAAAAGTCTTATGAGGAAGCCCTACATGTAGAACAGATTCTAGGGCAACTGCTCTGATTGTAGCTGGGGTAGGAGGCCCCACTCCATGGGACATAGTTTGAGATCTCAAGGTCTGGAGGCTCACTGGGCCGCCCTCCAGCCACTGGAGTTAGGGGTAGATGATGGAGGGGAGCCAGGCAGTGTGTGCAGATGAGAAGTGGGGTGTGTGTCTGCGCCCAGACTCTGAGCCTCCTGCTTTTCTCCTCCAAGGTGGACAGGATCCTGCGCCAGGCACTGCCCGCCCCGGGGCTGGCTGCCATGTCTGCCGTCGTCATCCACAATGACACCGTGCTCTGGACCGGAAACTTTGGGAGGAAGAATGACTCAGACCCAGCTTCTGGGCCTCCCAATGAGTACACCATGTACCGGTCAGCAGAGCGACCTCCCGGGTCCTATGGAGGGGCCGGGGGTGGGAGGATAAGGGGACCAAGGAGGTAGGAGGACTCAAGATAATCATGACTGGGGACCCAAGCTGCTAGGGCCCTTTAAGTCCTGACAATTTCATAGACGAGGAGACTGAGGTCCAGAGAGAACCAGTGAGTTCACATCACAGGGGTAGTAGGTCAGGAAGGAATCCCTTCTGGAGAACTCTTTGCCTCAAACCTCCCTCACTAGAAGAGGCTCCCTGTGTCCCATCCTCCCACCCATCCATAACCAGTTCTTGGGCTCTTGACCCGGGTCCCTGTCAGCTAGCAGCAGTGCCCAGATGAAAGCCACTTGGGACACTCTGCTGCACCCAGCATCTCCTCTCCTGGGTGCTACCTGCAGGATCCCCAAAGCTCACAATGCACAGTGAACACCTTCACCCCCAGAGATATTGTGAGGAATACAGGGGTTCCATTCACATTGCACCTGCTATGTGCCAGACATGGGGACAGCAGTTCTATTTGCTGTCACTTACTGAACATTTACTACCTGCCAGCACTTTACGAGCACGATCTCATTCAATCCTTTCTACAACCTGTGAAATGGACAAGGAATCTCAGAAAGTACTTGCCCAAAACCACTTGGCCAGTGAGAGGCAGAGGTATGACCCAACCCAGGTCTGTCCCAGAATGGGAAGGGCCTGGAGGAGGGCCTGCCATGGGGTAGGTGCTTCAGAGTATCCGTCCAGCCCAGCTCCACTTCCTCTGGTTTGGGATGTTCTCAAGCATCCCAAAGCCAATTCTACAGAGGTGAGTGAATGTCTGTCTGATATGTTAAATAAGGTGGACTCAGTGCTCTCCTAGAATGCTAGAAAGTTGGAGGCTGGGTGTAGGGTAGAGGTGGGTTGCGGGGCCAACAAGATGCCCTCTGTGCCCTGTGCCTCCAACACCATCCAGGATCTCCAGTGTCTCTAAGATCTTTCCAGTCCTCATGCTGTACCGCCTGTGGGAGGAGGGCATCGTAGCCTCTCTGGATGACCCTCTGGAGCGTTATGCCAGCAGCTTCACCATTAACAACCCGCTGGGCATGGCATCAGCCCCCAAACAACAGAGCCTGACAGATGGGCTGGAGGAGGTGGGTCCAGCCCCGAGGCCTTCGCCTGTCACCCTCCGAAGGATGGCCAGCCAGCTCTCGGGTGAGTGGTTCTGAACTTATCTTACTCAGCCCCAAACATTTCAGGTGAGGGAACTGAGGAGCAGGTCTTATCCAACCAGGCTGGGCCCACTCTCTGCTCTGCTTCCTGAACTGGCCATAGCTCCCTCTCACCCTCTCTGGGTGGGGGGCCAGGGGTAGAAAGATCTGATGTGGGAAAAGCTGAGGTGCAGCCTGCAACTGTAGATCAAGTGGACAAATCAAGATCATTTGGTAGGTCAAAAGCAAGGTGACAGGTCAAGATCTTCTTATTAGGTAAAGAATAAGTCAACAAGTCAACACTTGTATACAATTCTCCAATGAAGACCTAATTTTCCTTAATATATAAAGATCACTGATGAATCAATACAAAGACCAACAACCCAACAGAAAAATGGGTAAAAGATAGGAACAGAATAAACAGTTCACAGAAAAGGAACTACAGAAAAGGAAATGGCTCTTAAGAATATTAAAAAATATGAAAAGATCCTCAACCTCATTCATAACAAAATAAGTGCAAATTAAAACTACTGAGAGACATTTTCCCCCTCTCAGATAGGCAAAGACTAAAATGGTAGGTGCACTGAGTTGGTGGGGTTGTGATGACATAGGCCCTCTTATATGTCAGTGTGGGAATTAAAATCGGTACAACCTGCAGGGAGGGCAGTTGGTAATATCACAATTAAAAATGTATATATCCTTTGAGCAATTACTCTTCCAGGAAATCCTCTTACAGATGTACTCACACACGTGTGGTCTGAGGTATGTACACAGTTATTCGCTACAGTACTGTAATAGCGAAAGACTGAAACAACCCAAGTATCCATAAATAGGGGAATGACTAAGTAAATTATGACACAGCTATACAATCAAATACTATGTAGCCCTAAAGAAAGGGTAATAATGTTCTTTATATACTGAAATGGAATAAGATTCAATGTTAAGCAGGAGGAAAAAGCTCATAAGAGCATATATCGTATGCTACTACATAGATAAACAAAATATGCACATATAACGTATATGTGTATGTGAAGGTGTATGTATAATGCATGTGTAATGTACATACACAACACATATATGTAATCTCTCTCTCTCTCTGTCTCTCTATATATATGTATAGATATATCTGAAATTTCTTTGGAAGGGAACAAAAGAAATTGAAACACTGGGTTGCCTCCAGGGAGGGGAACTGGGTGGCTGGAGAGAAGTGTAAAAAGAAAATTTTTCATCATATACCCTTTGATGTCTTTTGAATTTTGAATCATGTAAGTGAATTACTTATTAAAAATAATGTAATAATAATAATAATAATAATAAATAATGCAATAACATGCCAAGATGAAATCGATATGATGGAAGGGCAGGAGCAGGCTGGGGGACCGGGCAGCATTGGATCAAAGCAGGCTAGATGCTGAGGGACTGCTCTGGAAGCTACTGAAGAACCATTCATGGGCCTTTTTGCCTATCTGCCACCTGTGACTGGGGAGGGCTGGTTTAAAGGTGTGTTGTATGGGTGAGAGGGGGGCTCTGCTGTATGGTGACTGATCCAGCCAAGGGGAAAAAGGCAGGCACTGTCTTCCCCATCCCAAAATGCCTTCTATTGCTCCTATTTGCAATCATCAACCCATCAACCCTCAAGGTAGGAATCCCTTACAAGTGTCCACCATTTTATCATTTTACAAAGCGAGTTCAGGCCTAAGGTCTCAGTTAGTGGACATGGCTGGTTATCACTGCTATTAGCAGATGGTGAACCTGAGGCTCAGTGAGAGGTTGGAGTCTCCTGAGGTAGTCCAGGTGGGACAGGATCAGTCTTTGTAGGGGAGGGCTGCCCAGTGGTTAAGGGCATGAGCACTGGAATTCCAGCTCTGCCTCCTCTTAGCTGTGTGATCTTGGACAGGTCACATTCTCTGAGCCTTGTTTTTCTCCTCTGCAAAATAACCATGGTTCAGACTATTATGAGGGATTAAATGAGCTAATGAGTGTAAAGCATTTAGCTGAGTACCGGCACACAGCAGGTATCTTGTCTGATTATTATGGCCAGAGGTAGACATAGGTTTAGTGGGGATTGATGAAGATATAATTCTGGGCATCCTTTTTAACAATACAATGTTATAAATTCAAAATTAGATACAGGCCTTGGAAGGGGCTGTCTAGGCTGCCCTAAGGATTAAACTTCACGAGCCTCCTGTTAGATCCACTCCTGGTTATAATCTGACTCTAGGGCTCCCTCTAGGGGTGTGCTGTGGATTCCTCTTCAACTATACCCAGGGAAGCCGGCACCGGGCTAAGTGGTCAGTTTAAAAACACCTTCATGTCTTCTCTTAGTCCTGAAGGGGCCAGTTGAGCATATGGCTATCTGAATAACTCTGTTCTAGGCTCTCAATGTCTTTTACGATTGACTCCCATCCTAATCTACAGCTTTCTCCCATTTCCGGAGCTTTTCATCCATACTCTCAGTTAAGTCTTGCAACACCTCGCAGCGAAACCACTGCAGGTGCTTCAGTCCACTTAAAGATGAGCAAATAGAGGTTCAGAGAGGTAAAACACACGAGTTGGGGGTCACACAGCAAGAAGTGCTAGAGTGAAAACTTAAACCCAGGACTTGGAACTTCATCCCCTAGTCACTCAGGCCAAAAGCCTTGAGTCCTGATACTTCTCATTTCCACACCCTCCACATCCTTTCTAGTAGTAAATTCTGTTGGTTCTACTCTCAAAATATGTCCGGAATCCATCCACTCCTCACCTCCACTGCTAGCACTCTAGTCCAAGCCAACAGCATTTAACCATGGATTTGCAAGTCCGCTTACAGGCTTCCCTGCTGCTGCCATGGCCCCCGAATATCTGTATTTGCACAGCAGCCAGAGCAGCCTTGATAAAACGTGTTGGATTATATCACTCCTCCGGTCAAAACCGCTGCAGTGGCCCCATCCCACTCTGGTAGCCTATCGCATTCTATAGGATCCGGTACCCCAATATCTCTCATCTCCGAAGTCTCCCCGTTTCTCACTCCTCTCCAGCCACACTGGCTGTTCCATGCTGTTCCTTAAACATGCCAAGACACACCTATTTCAGGGCCTTTGAATTTGCTGTTTCCTCTGCCTGAGGAATTCTTTTCTCACGGAGTGCATGGTTCTCTCCCTCACCTTCTTCAGGTCTCACTAGCTCGAGGGTCACCTTCTCCGTGAGGCCTTCCTCTGACCATCTTGTATAAAATAACAAGCCCTCCTTTCTTATAAGGAATCAGTTTTATCCATAGCATGAACATTTATTTGCTTGTCATCTTGTCCTCTCCACTAGAATGTCAACTCCACATGGGCAGGGACTTCGTTCACTACGGAATCTCCAATACCCAGAACATTCCTTGGTGCAAAACAGATGCTTGAAATCTATTGTTGAGTGGATGGACGGGAATCACCCGTGATCCTTCCAAAGTTGTCACATCCAATAAGCAGAAAAGTCCAAGTGGTCAGAGGAGTCCGTTCCACAAAGCTGTTTGACCACTGATCTCGAAAATTTTACAGAATCAAACTTCTATAGTTGATAATAAGTATTTTTTTGAGCAGTTACTACGACTAGGCACCATCCTGAGCATTCTATCTCATCCGATTTTCACATCAGCCCTATGATATAAGAATTATTTTCCTCACATAGATGAGGGGACTGGGGTTCAGAGAGGTTAAGTGGCTTGTCTAGTGAAACACAGGCAGGATTATTAGAGTCCATTCTAGACTATCCTTGTTTTGTCAGGTGATTTTGTTATTATCTTTCAACCCATGGAAGGTGGGGGAGGGAGCACACCCAGGGGCCCACCAACCCGCCCTCAGCTGGCCCAGCAGGTCTGACCACTGCTCTTCCCCAGGGCTGCCCAGAAGGCTCCGCTCCACTACGCTGCTGTGGAGGGGCAGCACCCAGGAGGCTCTGAGCCTGCTCAAGGATGATGTACTGGTGGCAGATCCGGGAACCAGGTGAGGAGCATGCCTTGATGCTCTGCCAACATTAGGAACCTCCTGAGGAGACACACCTCTTCTGAGAGAGAGTCTGTATCACCTCATTCTAGGTGGTCAGAGCCAGGAGAGACCGTGGGATCACTGAATACAACCCCTATTCTACAGCTGAGAAGACTGAGGCCCAGAAAGCAGAAGCATAGCAAGGCAGGGGTGACCTGGGCCCAGATCCAGTTCTGTTTAAACCTCGTGTTCTAGTCATCGACTCAAAGTTTATTGTGCACCTACTTGAGCCTGGAATGTGCTAAACTGAGATACAGTAGTGAACAAATCCAACTAGGTCCCTCCTCATGGAGTTTGCATTGTAGTGAATGAACTGAGAACATCCTTATCAGTAAACAGATAAACAAGATACATACAGATTTTGCCAAGTGCCATGATGGGAATAAATGGGATGCTGATGAGACAGGGAGTGGATAGTGGGGGTGCGGCACTGAACAGAGAAGCCCAACTCTGGGAGCGGTGGGGCTGGACAGAGGACAGCTAGCATTCCCCTGCCTAAGAAGTACCCTTCCAGGCCTATTGGCCATTATTTGGAAAAAGATGCCTCTTTTTCAAATTTGCCCTTCTCCTTTTCCAAATGCTGAACTCCAGTCCCCACTTACCGGAGGAAGAAAGAATCCAGGTAATACTTGGATCTCTACAAACTAGTGTCCTCCTTCCAGCTCTGCCACTAACTTGCTGTGTGACCTCAGAGGAGGCACTTTGCCTCTCTGAATCTCACCTTCCTCATCTGTAAAAAAGGAGGTCAGGCTAGAGTTCAGGAATGTCTAACAGCATTTGGGGATCCTTGTGCCTTATCGAGGCATTATTTTAGAGATGCTGAAACTGCACCTGCTCTGGGAAAGAAAAGAGACCTCTTACTATTGGTGACTGTCATGGCTGGGAAGAAGGGCGGGGTGAAATCCTGTTTTTTATCTTTGAGCTACATGATGACTATCATCCCCCCTCTCCCTAGCCCCAGACAGTCTAAGACTCTAGTTTTCCCTATGCTAAAGTAAATCATACTAAAGTGTAAAAGACCAATAAGGTTTGTTTTATCACTTTCCCAGGTGCATTGCTCAGCCCAGATTCTTCCTACCTGCTGTGTGACCCTGGGCAATTCTCTGCCCCTCTCTGGGCCTTCCTCTTTCCAGAGGTAGCATAGTGATCTCCGAAGTCTCTGCTTGGTCTGGCCATTCGGAATGCAGTGAAGCAGGTTCTTTCTTTGTCCCGCCCAGTCCAATGAAAGAAACTCTGGTGGCATTTCAGACAGCCCCAGCAAGGGTAAGGGGCTATTTAGGCCCTGGATGTGTTCCTTCTGGGTTTCATACCAGTTTTCACCCTGTCCCTTCTAGATGCCATTATAGCACGCTGGCCTTCTCGCTTCTGGCTCATGTCCTGGCAGCCCACACAGCCCATGGTGACTACCAGCGCTGGATCTCCGCGAATGTGCTGGAGCCACTGGGGATGGCAGACACCGGCTTCGACCTCACCCCTCTTGTGCGCACCCGCTTGGCGGCTGGCTTCTATGGCAGTGGGAGGCCAGCGCCACTTTACGACCTGGGCTGGTACCGCCCGTCAGGCCAGATGTATTCCACCGCCGCCGACCTGGCCAAGCTGGCCATGGAGCTCCTGGGCAGCAGCCCCAAGAGACTCCTGCGACCCGACGTGGCCAAGACACTGCTGGCGCCGCTGCTGGCCTGCCCAGGCGCCTACTTCGCCAACGAGACAGGCACACCTTGGGAGTTCCACACGCAAAGGGGCTACCGCGTGGTGCGCAAGGACGGCGACCTGGACGGCTACGCCGCCACCTTCTCCTTGGTGCCGTCCCTGCGCCTGGGGCTTGTGCTGCTGCTGGCCGGGCCGCGTCCGCCCGGGCCCGACCTGGTGGCGCAGGCCTACGACGTGCTTCTGCCAGCCATGGAAAGGGCCCTACGGGAGGCCGAGCTCAGCCCCGCCCCGCCGCCCAGCGCGCACCCCTTCACCGGCTACTTCACCTTCGCCAACCTGACCTTCTACGAGGTGCGCGCCGGGCCGGCGGGCGAGCTGCGCCTGCGCCAGTTCGGGCCTCGCGTCGAGGCGCTGGTGCCCCCCGCGTTCCGCACGTTGTCGCTGCGCCACCTGCGCGGCCGCGTCTTCCAGCTGCACGTGGCCCGGGAGTTCCCGTGCGTGCTGCCGCTCGGCGACGCCTGGCTCTCCCTGGAGGCCCAGCACGGGCAGCTGGTCAACTTCTATCCCTTGGACCACCGTGGGCTGTCCCCAGGATTTGACGTGCCGGGCCTCAACACATACCGGGTGCTGAGGCTGCCGCGCAAGCCCATATTCAAGACCCAGTGACCCGGGGCTCTGTCCCGAGCCTCTCCTTCCTCGCCTCCCAGATTTCCAACTTAGGTTTGGAAGGCAAGACTGCAGGCATGTCTGTCTATCAGAGAACCTGAGTAGTTGACAAAGTGGGGTATGGCGGTGCTTCTCAAAATGTGGGTCCCAGACCACAGCTCGTTTGCGAATTAATTGTTCGTTATCCGTGGGAGAGGAAGAACTAAGTACAGAAATTTAGAGTAGAGCATTTAGAAACGTTAATAGCATACCGACAAAGTGCTTTTGTGTCTGTTGAATCTAAGACAAAAGATGGGCTGATATTTTGTCTTAAAAAAAAAAAATCAAATTTACTGAGTTATAATTTACAGAAAATCAAATGTACACATTATCAGGGTATAGTTCTGTGATTTTGACAAATATTTATACCCACTGCCACAATCAAGGTACAGAAAATTTATGTTGTCTCCAAAACTTAACTTCCTACTGCTTTGCATTTTAGTCCCCTTCCCTGTACCCAGCCCCAGGCAACCACTGATGTTTTCCCATCACTGTGGATTAGTTTTGCCTGGTCTAGAATTTCATATAAATTGTACAGTATTGTCTTTTGTATCTTTTTTTTTGGTGGTTGTTTGGCATGATGTTTTGAGGTTCAGCCATGTCTTTGTGTGTGTCCATAGTTCCTTTTAATTCCTGAATAGTATTCCATGCAATGGATATATCAGAATTTGTTTATCCATTCACCTGTTAATGGACGTTTGGGTTGTTTCCATATTGGGGCTATTAAAAAAAAGCATTCTTGTATAAACCGTTTTCTGCATACATATTTTGATTTGTCGGGTAAATAGGTATGACTGCCATGCAGTTTTCCAAAGCACTTGTACCATTTTACATTTCCATCAGCAGTACGTATGTGACAGTTCCATTGTTCCACATGCATGTAAACACTTAGCATTGACACCCTTTTAAAATTTAACCGTGCTAGTGTTTATGAAGTCCTGTCTTACTATGGTTTTAATTGTATTGTATTTATCATATTGTAAAAGTTTTTTATGTGCTCTGGATATGTCCTTTGTTAGATATGTGTTTTGCAAAATACGTTTTTTAAAAAAAATTTCATTAAGTCAATGAATTTTTAAATTTCTTTTGAGATTTTCTCTTTGACCACATGGATTATTTTGAGATGTGTTTTTTAGTTTCCAAGTATTCAGAGATTTTCCTGTTATCTTTATGCAATTGATTTCTAGTTTGATTTTATTGTAGTCAGAGAACAAACTTTGTCTGATTTCAATTATTTAAAAATTTGTTGAGGTTTGTTTTGTGGCCCAGTATATAGTCTACTTTGGTATATGTTCTGTGGGTACTTGAAAAGAATGTGTTCTGCTCTTGCTGGGCAGAGTGTACTATACATGTCAATTAGACTTTGTTGGTTGCTGGTGTTGTTGACTTCTCTATCCTTGCTGATTTTCCACCAAGTTCTATCATTTGTTGAGACGGGAATTGAAGTTTCCATTATAATTGTGAATCTGTCTATTTTTTAAAAAAATTTTATCAGTTTTTACTTTACATATTTTGCATATGTTGTGTGTCCCTGTTAGCCTGAATGCATGGTATGGATTCAGACTAGAACTTTTACTTTTTTGACCTGAACCTTAAATGGAAAATATATTTTACTTTTGTATACATTTATATAACTGAAACAATATTTACCCTTGTCACATGTGGCTGGAGTTTGATCTTTTTAATTTTATTATTTTTCTTAAGATTTAATTTGTTAAAGAGTAGTTTTAGGTTCACAGAAAAATTGAGAGGAAAGTACAGAGATTCCCATATATCAGGGGTCCCCAAGCCCCAGGCCATGGACCAGTTCCAATCCATGGTCTGTTAGGAACCGGTCTGCACAGCAGGAGGTGAGTGGTGGGTGAGTGAGCGAAGCTTCATGTGTATTTGCAGCTGCTCCCAGCGCTAGCATCACTGCTTCAGCTCCACCTCAGATCATCAAGCATTAGATTCTCATAGGAGCACCAGTCCCTGGTGCCAAAAATGTTGGGGACCACTGCATATACCCTCTGCCCATACACATGCATGTCCTCCCTGGTATCAGTATTCCCTACCAGAATGGTACATTTGTTACAATTGATGGACCTACATTGACACATCATTATCACACTAAGTCTGTAGTTTACATTAGGATTCACTCTTGCTGTGGTGCATTCTATGGATTTGGTCAAATGTGTAATGACATGTATCTACCATTATAGTATCATACATGGTATCATTCACTGCACTAACTATCCTCTGTGTCATGTGCTATTTGTTTCTCTCCCTCTCCACCAAATCTGGCAAACACTGATCTTTTTATTGTCTCCATAGTTTAGCCTTTTCCAGAATGTCATGTAGTTGGACTCATTCAGTGTGTAGCCTTTTCAGATTGGCTTCTTTCACTTAGCAATATGCATTTAATTTTCCTCCATGTCTTTCATAGTTTGATAGCTCATTTCTTTTTCGCATAGTATCACAATTTATCTGTTCACCTACTAAGAACATCTTGGTTGCTTCCAAGTTTTAGCAATTATGAATAAAACTCCTGTAAACATCTTTGTGTACGTTTTTGTCGACAGACTTTTTTTTTTTTTTTAACTCCTTTGGGTAAATACCAAGGAGCACAATTGCTGGATTGTATCGTAAGAGTATATTTAGTTTTGTTAAAAAATGCCAAACTGTCTTCCACAGTGGCTATATCAGTTTGCATTCCCATCAGCAATGAATGAGAGTTCCTATAGCTCCATATCCCCTCCAACATTTGGTGTTGTCAGTATTCCCGATTTTGACCATTCTAATAGGCATATAGTGGTATTTGTGGTTTTAATTTGCATTTCCCTGATGACGTATGATGCATCTTTTTATATGCTTACTTGCCATCAGTATACCTTCTTTGGTGAGGTGTCTGTTAATGTCTTTGGCCTATCTTTTAATTCTTATTGTTGAGTTTTAAGAATATTTGGTATACTTTGGATAATAGTCCTTTATCAGATGTATCTTTTGCAAATGTTTCCCCCAGTCTGTGGCTTTTCTTCTCATTCTCTTGACGTTGTCTTTTGTAGAGTGGAAGTTTTAAATTTTAACGAAGTCCAGTTTATCAGTTATGTCTTTCATGGATCGTGCCTTTGTTGCTGTATCTAAAAAGTCATTGCCATACCCAAGGTCATCTAGGTTTTCTCCTGTGTTATCTTCTAGGCCTTTTATGGTTTCATGTTTCGCATTTTGGTCTGTGTTGCAATTTGGGTTAATATTTTTGAAGGTTTTAAGATCTGTGTCTAGATTCATTGTTTTGCATGTGGATGTCCATCCGTTCCAGCACTATTTGTTGAGAAGACTATCTGTTCCATTGCCTTTACTTCTTTGTCCAAGATCAGTTGACTATATTTATGTGGGTCTATTCTGGGCTCTCTATTCTGTCCCGTTGATCTATTTGTCTATTCTTTTACCACTGTGTCTTGATTACAGTAGCTTTATTGTAAGTCTTAAAGTCAGGTAATGTCAGTCTTCCAACTTAGTCCTTCTTTTTTCAATATTGCGTCGGCTTTTCTGAGTCTTTTGCTTCTCCATATAAACCTTTGAATCAGTTTGTTGATATCCACAAAATAACTCGCTGGGATTTTGATTAGAATTGCATTGAATGTGTAGATCAAGTTGGGAATTCTATTATTTTTAATACTACTTTATTAACAAGAAGTGCTGGTATGGCACATAGATGATAACTATAAATTTCTTGCTGTGCCTTTTATTGAGAAGTGAGATCTGTGACTCCTCTTCTTGAATCTGGGTGGGCTCTGGGCCTGCTTGACCAGTAGACTATGATGGAGGTGATGTGATGCCAGTTTCTGGTCCCAGGCCTTTAGACATTGGCAGCTTTCAGTTCCTCTCTTGGACCACTCTGTCTCAGAGCCTTGAGCTGCCATGCAAAAAAGGCTGACTACTCTGACCCGCTGTACTGGAGAGGCCACATATAGGCCCTTAGGGTCGACAGACTCCAAGGAGCCCAGCTGAATACCCCCGCATGACTTCTCTTAATGCCACATGGAATTCAAGAATTGCCCAGCAGAGCCTTGCCTGAATTCATGACCTGAAAAGTGAATAATTAAAATTTATAATGACACAATGAACAAATTAAAATAATTCTCAAAGAATAGATAATTAATAACTGAATAGTTGTTGTGTTAAGTCTTTATGTTTTGGAATTCTTTGTTACACAGCAAGAGATAACTGGAATAGTCAGTCATGAGACTGTCAACCATGGTTTGAAAACACCGATATAAACCACACTGAGGCTTTACGTTCATCTTTGTCCTTATGGAGCTGAGTGTGGGGCAGGATAATATGTTAAAAATTAATTTGTGGCATCCTCATTATATTTTTTTCTCCTCTTTTTAAAAGAAATCCAGGGCTCTAGTATTTTCCCCCTCTCTCTGGAAATTCTGATGAGTGAAAAACAGAAGCTGCTTACAGGCAAACACTCCTCTCTATCTGTCAAAGCCTGAACTCACAGAGAGCCTGTGCCAGGCAGAGAGGGAGGTGAGCATCTCTGAGAGGAAACAAGGAGATAAAAATGTGTTCCTTTTTTTACACTTCTGCTTGTGGAATGAGGCTGTGGTCATTCCAGCTGTACGTGAAGGACAGAAATTTTCCTCTCTTTGAGCCTCAAGAAGCTTGGGCCTGGCTCAGTAGTGGAGGCAGCTCCAGGCCATGGCTGTTGGTAGGGTGTACAGTTCTCTGCCTCATGCGTAGGGTGTGTACGTGAAAGGCGGGGGACCAAGGCAGGGACAAGTGAGGGGCTCCCTGGCATCTACTGAATCCCACCATTTAAGAAAATTGGGAGAAATCAGACAATGTTTAGATAGTTGTCATAGCAATCCTGAGGGTAGGGATTACAAGCCCCATTTTTCTCAGAGAAGTGATGTGACTTGCCCAAGGTCACAAGTTTATCAATGTGACTCTCACACAGCTCTGCCGGGCTCCGCAGCTCTTTCTGCCACTCCCGTGGCATCTAGAGGTGTGAAGTAAGATTGGCTTATCAGACAGGTCACCAGAGTGTGTGCTGCCCGGGCCGGGTGCCCCTCACTCTCCCCTGTACCTAGGGGCTCCTACTTTGGCTTCAGAGGCTCACTCCAGAATTTAATGTCCCTGGAATTGTATAAAAAAGGGTCCAACCTCGGGGTCGATTTCGAAGAGGAAGGAGGAGGAAAAGGAAATTCCGTATCTTGCACTGAAGTGCTCTAGGGTCTCAAGAAAGATGTGCAGAGAGAAGATGCCAGACCGTTCTGAGAAGGGAGTTTGAAAATCTAGGAAATGGCTGAAAGAACTCAGTTTTAGAGTAAAATATCCCCATCTCTGTGCACCTCAGTTTCCGCCGTTGTAAAATGGGATGACAGCCCAGTGTTGTGCTGGAGCCAGTTCACGGCGGCCGGCAAGAGCCTGTCGTTACATTTTCAGAAATTTTGTGAACAAGTTGTCGAAAGCCATCATTAAAATTAAATCATGTAAACTTACAATAGCGCGAATTGTATTAAAAACAGAGAACACTCAACACTAATCAATTCCTAATTTTTTTACTATGTGTCACTATTATCTATGCTCTTGAGGTTATTTACATGGATTACATCCTAATTTGGGGAATACTTTGTAACGACGTGTTATTGGGCATTCACTTCCCAAGTTGTCGTTCAGTGACGCACATTGCTAGTTCGAAATTGGCCTCGGTGACAATATTTACACCATAAAAAATGGCAACTGTTACCAATTAGGACTCGTTTGTCATTTTGTTGATTGTCTAGACCTAAGAAAGTGATGGATAACATGTTAATGATGGATTACATTTAAAAATCTGATGTGGCGAATAGCACGAAAAATTGAGGAAGTTTTCTTCCAGTGTTTGGAACTATTATCGGATTCGGCACAGAAGTCACTCGTGTCATTGAGGAACAAGCGAAAGTCCAGCGCACACCTTCACTGTTTCACTTCTATCTCACTCCTTGACTTAAGTGAAAACGTCAGCCAACATTTGTGAACCACACTTGGAGAGTTGGTTGACGCACCCTTGACAGCACACCCCTGGTAACAACCACCTCTGGGTGGATGTGAGCATTTGCTGGTAAAACGTGTGTGGTGCTGGTACCCAGCGTGGCCGTCTTCATCAGCTGCCCCCTTCTCAAGCCACCCTGCAGTAAACTTGCAATCTAAAGACAAGTATCCTGCTGGCTAGGTAACAACAACCTCAAGGAACATTTTCTAGTCCCTTATCTCAACCAGGTTAGCTGCCCCTGAGTTCTTACTATAGAGAAATTCTGGGGCCGAAAGCCTGGACAGTAGTATTAATAAGCCAGGTGTGGGGAGTTCAGAAGGAGTATCTAGGGTTGATAAAGGGATAACCTTTGGTTCAACCTTCTCTGTTTCCTGCTCCATCGCTGCATCTCTAGCTCCCCACACACTGTCCTGGTCCTCAGCTGGGGTGGGGAGCAGGGGGCAAGGAATCAAATACTCACTGTGCCATACTAGCCTTAGGATGCCAAGCTTCCTCTCAGGGCTCAGCTCTGGCCTGTTACCAGTCCTAGCCCCCAGGGGGCAGAGTGGCTCCGTGGAAGGAAGGCCTGGCTCAACCTTCTGTATGTCCCCTGGATTCCTCGCCTGACAGGCGTGGCAGGGCTGTTCTGGCAAGCAGTAAGGAAGTAACACTGAGCCCCTTCTGTGTGCCAGACTCTCTGCTGGGAGAGTTATCAGTGGTCACGACGTGGGGTTGTGTATAGGTGACTTGATCTGTGTGGGGGGAGTTTGAACATGAGCCTGCACCTATGTGTGCATGTGTGCATGCATGAATGTGTGGATGTGTGGGACCATGTGGCTTTGTGTGCGAATGTGTGTCTTTGTGTAGCTGATGGCACAAATGCGTATGTATAAACGTATGGGTGCCTCTGGGGGAGAGGGGGTCTTTATGTATGTGTGTGAGTATGTACGGCGGGGGCAAGGGGATTGGGGCAGGCTCCAGCACATCCCTTGCTGCTTCGGACCCTCCATCACCAGGGAGGAGGAGGGGCCATGGCAGCAACAGCAGTAGTGATAGAGTCTCAAGTTTTACCATTGTGCCATCCAGGGGGCAGCAGGGGAGGAGGTGCCAGCAGTTGGGGGAGAGGGGAATGGGAGCCCCAGGACTCCACATGCTGAGCCATCCGGGTTTCTGGGGCAGGGCTGGTCCAGGCAGACACTGTTCTGATGAGATTGGTGGGGGTGTAGGAGATGGACCATTTCTACGGTCTCACCTGGAGCAGGAAAAGGGGCTCCATGGCCATGATGCCAAATCCAGTGAGAGACTATGGGGAAAGCTCGCCTGTTTCATTTTTCTCCTTGGTGACATCTTTTGTGGTCGTGACAATGCCTTCGTCCCTGTGAAATGACTGAGCCTGTGGATATCTATATGGACCCAGGAGGGACAAAGAGAGCTCTTAGCTGTTCCTTGGGTGGGAAAGAAGAGTGGGAAGGTTGAGAGGAGCAAGCAGGGCTGGGTGAGGGAGCTGGGGGACAGGGAGACCTGGGCCAGCATCTCCGAGCTGGGAGCAGACTCCCATGAGACTGAGCCGACTCTCAGAATGGGCAGGAGAGCCTAAGGGGAGCCCAGTGTGGGCCAGGGAATGGGGCGGGTGAAACTGGTAAGGGGATCCAGACTTCTCAGAGGAAGTAGGCTAGAACATTGTCTTAGGTGATGGGTCAGAAGCTCCATAATATCTAAGGAAGGCCTTGAGTTTGCACACTGGGCTCTAACTGTGCTGTGTCCCTGTGGGTCATATGCGGGCTCACAGAATCCCCTCGACCCAGCAACTGTGAGCGCCTCACAGGAGCTGGCAGCCCTACTGCTGGTATGTAAACTGGTGTAAGCGGTCATTTATTATTTTTAATATGGTAGTCATGTTTACATCTACATTACTTACATAGTAATTCACATCACAAAATATATATCAGTGTTGACTTCATACCTTTGTATCTGCTGTTCCCTCTACCTGGAAGGCTTTGTCCATCCTTAGCTTCCAGGAAGACTCTAGTCATGCTTTAGAACCCTGGCCAGGACCTCAATGGGCTCCCTCTCAGGGTTAATAGCAGCCTTCCCAGAAGCCATAGACACTTGGGTTATGGCACACGTTGTCTTGGGTTGTAATGACCTGACGACCGGTTGGTCTTCTCCATTGACTGAGGACTTCCGTGAATGCAGGCCTGTGTCTAATCCACTGCAGTACCGGCCTCGTGTCTGGTACTCCGTGGGCGCCCAGTTCACGTGTGGCAAAGTGGCCCAAATGCCCTGAGAAGCTCTCGAGGACAGGATGCACATGTGAGTTGTTTCTGTTACCCCCATGGTGTCTAATGCAGCACCTTTTGTGTAATAGGAATGCAATAGGTACTTTTTGAATGAATGAATGAGTGTGAGTGAGTGAATGAAAAGACAACCTCTTAGATCACATGACTCCTACCCCAGCAAGTTTCCAGGTCCAGTGTCAACCTCAGCCCTGCTATGTCTCTGACCACCAGAGCATTGCCCAGGCGCTGGTGAACTTCAAGTGTGCTCCCAGTGACACTGGTGCCATGAGATGCTCCCTCCAAAATGGGAAACCCGCAATTGTTTAGAGATTTACATTATACTCTTAAAACATTTAAGACTCTGCAATATCCTGAAGAAAGGAAATCTTATCCACTTGCCCAAGTCCAGAATTTGTCTAATGTATTTGAACCTTCCTCTTCTTCTTTTTTTTTTTTTAAAGCAGAACTTTAACTGATATTTACTTGAAAAACATTTACTGAGAACCTACTGTGGGTCAGGCATTGTCCTGTTTCTGGAGAACACAGCTGAGTGTGTGACAGACATGGCCTTGCCTCCTGCCCAGCAAAATCCTAAAAGCTAACATTTATGAGTGTGAAGCATTTGACATACTTTGTTTCATTTAATCTTCACCTACACTCTATTTACAGACATGAAAATGAGGCTTAGAGCAATTATGTGACTTCTCCAAGGACACCTAGCTAACAGATGACAGAGTCAGTATTCAAACCCTAGAACCCCTGATAGCAAAACTCGAATTCTTCAACATGAATGTGTATACTGCTCCAATTCAACACCCCTCCCTAGCCCAGGGCAAATCCCTCCCCCAACCCCAACTCCCAATCCCAACTCCCAACCCCAGCCCCAGCCCAGCCCTAGCCCTGACCCTGGCTTCACCCTTCACCCTGGAAAACACCTAGTCATGCTTCACAACCCTGCTGAGAACCTCTGGGAGATCACGTTTGTTCCCTGGGGAACCTCAGCAAAAAACCCAAACCCAAACAAACAAACAAACCCTGTGAATCCAAGTGATAATTTTTACAATTCACATTTATTTTGGGAAAAAAAAAAGGTTCTGCTAAAAATACGCCTACAAAGGCCTTGGAGTAATAGGGTCAGGAGCTCATAGACACAGCTGGTGAGATTTCCTTGGTCACAGCAGCAGGAGTCCAAAAGAGCCAGGTATGACCCACGGCCATCGGAACCCCAGCCGCGCCACCTCCCGACCCCCCAGCATTGTCAGGAAAACCCATGTTTATGACCAGAGAAAACGGGGTTCTGGGAAACCCTTCCAGAACCCCTGGGCTGCTGGTTGAGACCTCCAGCCTGAATGGGCGGGGCTGGAGTGAACACGTTGGGCAGGTGGAGTCCAGGTGCTCATCCCCACCACCCATGGCTCAGACAGTAGCTCCAGGAGGTTAGGGTCAAAGAGAGTGTCCCAGTGCCCCCAAAACAGAGTGCCCCCGGGAATCTGAGATTTGACCGTATGAGGGTCTGACCGTGGAGAGGGGCTGAGTGGAGACCACCGGTAGCAGCGTAGCGTAGTGACTGTGAGGGCAGATGCTGGGGCCGGAGACCACTGGCTGACTGGGTGACCCGGGAAAGCCCTCATGCATGTCTCTGAGTTTCCTGGCTCGTGGAGTGGGAATGATAATTGTACCTGCCTCAAAGAGCTGCATGAGGGTTAATTAAGCAAGACACTGTGTAAAAAAGTTAAGCACGGCTCCTGGCACATTGTTGGCACTCAAGAAATAGCAGCTATGATTAGGATTAGGATATTGGGTTGGGCCTGACCAGCCAGTAATTGCTCTTCTCTGCAGTCCAAAGAGGCTGGCTATGAGTGAGTGTTCCTGCCAGGCCTACTCTAGGCCACCCTCAGGGGTTTGACCTCATGTCCCCTGCCCACCATAGTCCCTATTTATGGAAGAGAAGGCAGCCAGACTGATTACTGAGCTCTGAGAAATCCAGAGGTACCTTCTTGGGCTGGCCTCCCAGATCCCATAGGCAGTGGCTTCAACTGGAAAGGGCGAAGGGGTCCTTGGAATGGGGCTGGGATTGCGTGGCCATGATGCTGCACCCCGAGTGTCAGCAGGGAGGCCCCTGGCTCTGGGGTTTGCAGCAAGATTCTGTATTCGCCCCAGTGTTAAGACTCTGGCTCTGCACAGGAAGCTGGTGTCTTCAGCAAATCTCTGGCCCTGTAGTCTCTTCTCTGGGGGGTGGGTGGGTTTCCTCCCCAAACCGAGACATGAGGCCCCTACTTGGCTCCTGAGCTGAGCTGTCTAGCCCACCAGTCACTGGGCATTATGGCCTGTGTGGGGCTTTGCTCAGCTGGGGCAGCCAGGCGTGAGCAAGAGCAATTCTGCCACGCTACTGGGTACAGAAAGTCAGCATCACAACCAAAAGAAGGGTCTTGGCCTTTGCCAAGGTCCACTTCTGACTCAGATTCAAAGGATGAAGCTGTCATTAGTATTTTTAGCTTTTGCCCTCACCATCTCTTTCTCTCTCTCCTTCTTTTTCTCTCTTTGTACTTTGTCACTGCCAGAGCCCTCGGGTTTGGGGACCAGCAACGAACAATGGGACTTTAAAGTCTCAAGAATTAGCAGCATAGAATTAGATGGATGATAGAATCTTAAAAACACGGAATCCTTAGAGGTATGGGCTTTTCGCAGTCTTAGGATCTTGGAATCTTTGACCTGTGGGATGTTAGAATTCTGGACTCTTACAGTCTCAGCAGAGTGTGTGTGGTTCTGGCTCTGACCTCCTCCGTGCCCCCTCCCATTCTCCTCCTGCAGCAGGGGCTGTTTGACCCGAGTAGAGACAAAGACCTTCACTCCCTCTCCCTCCCTCTGGGAAAGCCTTGTGTCTTAGTCTGGGTAGCAGGGGGTTGGTGCTGGTGGTGGTGGCGGCAGGAGGCATATGAAGCTTCAGATTGAACTGGAAGCGCCACCCTGCCTTTGCCTGGCCCACCTGGCCAGGTGTTGAGTGAACAGGCCTAGATCATAGCCTTGGGGTTTGTGGAGTCTCCATAGGGTGGCCCTGGGTGGGCTACCAGGCCCCTCTGAAGTATTAAGCTCCTGCTGCTTCTTGCTGTATCAGCTTTCCAGAGGCAGCCTTCATGCTGCGAATCTAAACTCGACAGTCTCGGGGTCTGGGGGTCTTTCAATTTTCCTGAAAGCTTAGCTCAGTCTGAACACATTCCTGAGGGTCAGCCCTACCCCCTACTTCATGGGTCCTAATCCATGTCTGAGTTTGGGCATCTTATCTGGCGATGTCCTGCTTTTTCCTAATCCCTGTCTACGCCAGCCCTTCTCTCTGCAGACATCAGGGCACAGGTCATCGTGGGGGAGATGAAGAGAGGATTTTAGTCTGGAGGAATCTCCTGGAGGAGCTTGTTAAAAACAGGGGCTCCTGGGCCTGACCTTGGGGATTCTGCTTTAGGGGTTTGGGGTGGAGCCTATGAGTCTGCAAGTTGAACAATAGCCCTGAAGATTGTGATATAGGTGGGAAATGGCAAAGATTTTGAGAAATCCTGGGAGGTGGGATAGAGGGAGCAGACGGCCTGGTTGGAATCCTCTGGCACCACTTTGGGATTCTGCAGCTTCACCCGTAGAGTGAGGATGGTGGCACGCAGGGCCTGGCGTATGCTAAGTGTTCAGCAATTAGGGCAGTCCCTGTGGCCTCAACCTCCTGGGACCAACATGCTGACCTTGGTTTCCCTGAAGGGGAAACTGGCCAGCTTCGAGGCCATTCTCTGTGATGTTTTATGGCAGGAGCCATTTCCCGGGAGGCCGGGTCAAGGCCCAAGGCCGGCAGGTGGTGTGTGAATGCGCAGAGTGGCTTCCTAACTTCCCTTTGTGTTTCTCCAGCATAATACACAATTGTAAAGGGCAGGACTCCAGCCCCTTACAACATATCTAGGTGTTCTCACCACGGCCAGGGTGACCAAGGCAGAGATGGGCTTCCTGAGCAGTTTGCATGCCACCCACCCCACCCCCAGCCCCTGCTCACAACAGCACTCCGCTCTGTCCCCTTGGGGATCTGCCATGTTCGCCTGCCTGTCTGCCTGCCTGGGCTGTTACCACCACCCACCCCTCTCAGCTCCGGTCACGAGTGGCAGCTCTCTCAGTGCCTGGAAGCATGCAGAGACCTGGAGGAGATGGGGTAGGCATCAGTCGAACACAGCAGAGTTAAGAATCAGGTAGCACAAAATTCAACCCTGCTGTTCCAAGCAGCTGAAATGACTCTTTGGATTATCTGCGTCAGTGAGGATGGAAAACGAAGCAGCAGGGCCCAGATTCTCCTGGCATAAATGAGGGCTTCTCCAGGGGGATCTTCTTCCCAGGGGAGGGGAGAGCTGTGTGGCATCCTGCCCCTAATTCGTAGCTGAACTGACTTCTCATAGAACCTGAAGCTTACTTTGCTATTCTTCTGCTCAGGAAGCTGCTGTGGCTAGACTGTGAATCACATCCCAACTGCCTCACCCTCCCATCACCCAACCTCCACCTCCCACCACCCCTCTGGCCCATCCAGATGGGACTCCTCACTGTTGGAGCATTCCAGTCTCTGCGTCTTTGGTTATACTGTACATCCCAACTGGAATAACCTTTCTCTCAATCTCTGTCATTTTCAAGACAGCCTCTTCCGTGAAGCCCTCCCTGACAACCCCAGCCTATTTGAGCGTTTCTCTCTCTTACCAGCCGGCATCAGACACCAAGTGCGTCATGTTCTCTAACAGAGTGTGGAGAGGGCATAAGAAGCAGATAAAACACAGCCTTGCTCTGTCCCTTCCCTAGCTGTGTAATCCTGAGCAAGCTACTTCCCTTCTCTGAGCCTCAGCTTCCTCCCACCGATGGGAGGAAATAGTCCCTTCTGACAGGGCTGCCGTGTATAAAGTGTTTTGCACGCCCGGCTCAGTGAGAAGATGTGGCTTGCCCAGATCCGTGTCTAAGTTAGGGACAGGAACAAGACTGCCACTCGTGGTGGCGGGATGCATTTTACCTAGCAACATGTGGCATCCTGTTCTTTGAAAACATTTACATTACTTTCCCTGGCAAGAGTCTTCCATCCCTTGGCACTATCTTGGAACTATAGGGGCCCAGGAGAGAGCCAGGGGTGACAAGGGCCTAGTGCTAGGGAGCGAGGTGGGGGGCGGGGCTCCCAGTCTTCTGCAGATGAGGTCCCTATCCGAAAGGAGTGCAAGGCCAGCAACTGAACACAAGGGGTGGCAGAGAGTTCCCTGAGCAGTGGCAGCATGGGGACCAACTAGAAATGTTGGGGAAAGTCCAGCTGATACCATCTGAACAGGAGGCACCACTCGTTAGTAAACAGCCACTGCTTTGAGTCCCTTAAGTGTCCTTTCCTGTGCTGCCCTCCTTGCCCCTACTCTGAGGCCTTTTGGCCAAGCACTAAAACCATCATCTATTCTGATGGGTCTGCCCACATCTTACCAGTTGATAGATATTTTGAATATCATCCCCCAAGAAGAGGCCAGCTGATCATCAACAGTAACCCATCATTGTAGGGGCAGTAGGAGTGGGGGTGATGGCACAGTACTCTATGGCCCAGCCCGGTCCTGTGCAGATCTGCTTGTCATACCCTCAGAGCAGCTGGCCCCATTTCCACGGTGCCCTGGCCCGTGTTTACAAGGCAGCTTTCTTTCCTCAAGTACCAACTGTGTGCAGAGCGGCCGGAAACTCCTCTCACACTGCTGGGCAGGTGGGGCTGGCACTTGGGGCGATGGAGCCAGGAAAGGATTAGTAACCAGGCAGCGGGTGGGCGGCTCAGAGCTGTATGCCCGGGTGAGCAGCAGCATGGCCTGGCACTCCCCTCTGAGAAGCAAGCAAGAGGTGGTGGGGGGAGCTGCTCCAGCAGCAGGGAGAGGTGGGCATCTGCCTGCACCCTGGGAGGGTCACAGTGACGTCTGTTAACCCTGAAGTGGGTAGGGGTAGCACCCTTACTCTGGAGAAGCACGCACATGGAGGAGGCCCAGGACCACTGAGGACTCGGGCCCTGGAGGGTAGATGGGCAGACATGCTGGCTAGCAGGCACCAGCCTAGCAGCTTAGGACAGGAAGCCATCTGACAGGAAGCACTGAGTGCCAGGCCCCTGTGGGGGCCTAGAGCAGTGCGGGGGGTGGGGCAGGCTGGGGAGATGGAGTTAATCTGAAGAGCATCAGAGCAGCTCCCTCCAGAAGGTGACCTTGTGTGCTGGGACAGCTGCCATCCGTGCTGGGCATCTTTGGGGCACAAAGGGCGGCTGGCTGGGCCAAGGCTGGCCGGTTCGTGGGAGACTAGCCAAAGTCTTCCCTGTGGCTCACTCTGCTGTTCCCCCTTGGGGGCCCATGCTCCCCTCTAATCCCTTCCTTGCCTTTGCATCTCAGGCTCTGGAGAACAGTGTTGTGAGTGACAGATGATAGGCTGGTCCATGCTAGATGCTCTCTCCGACTCAGGGGCCTTTAGCTGGCCACCTGTGGCCTGAATGTTTTTCACTGGTCAGTCTCTCATGGATGAAAGGAAAGGTCCTGAGATGAGGCATCCCTGCCCATCCCCGCTTTAGATTCCCTGTCTCCTCCTTCTATACAAAGAATTCCGATTGTATGGAGCCCATCTGTGCGGAGATTAGTTGACCA
Organism: Pteropus medius; assembly: GCF_902729225.1. NCBI lineage: Eukaryota > Metazoa > Chordata > Mammalia > Chiroptera > Pteropodidae > Pteropus > Pteropus medius. Next base: position 2,548,160 of record NW_024354503.1, on the reverse strand, counting down.
GGATAAGGTGATCATTCCTGTGGCCTTGACTGGGGGTCCATGGGTACTCCGGGACCCTCACACTCCTACTATCACAACTCACCTAATAACTGGACCCCCGTCCTCAGGCCCAGAAGAACTGAGTGCCTCCGCTGTCAACTCCCTGCTCCCGATACATCCTGCAGGGGCTCATCTTGATTTGCAGGGCATCAAATGCCGAGTCTGAACCACTTCCAACTTACGTCTTTCATTGCCTGTGCTTTTGATAAGCCAGAGCCAGAAAGGCCACATGGACATTTGGCGTTCTCCATGAGTTTTCTCAGTCTTGGGCCTTCTATAATCCTGAGGGATGAAGGTGGTCCCTTAGAAGAGCATCATGAGTCACTTGACATGTCTCAAGGGTGCCAGGGTGTCTCTTGGAACTTACAGAGAACAGGGGTCGTTTTATAACTAAAGTGTTTATTTCCATTCAATTCACTAACCGATTGGTCCGCTCAGGAGCCTGCATTTGCTCACGGGAGGGAGACTGTGGCCAGACCCCTTGGCTGATGGGTTTTCCCGTGGCCAAGACCTTTTAGATCTGGGCAAAGGTCTGGAGGAGGGAAGGAGGTGGGAGAGAAATCACACACTTTCTCCCCAAGGAGGAAAGGAGCATGCCTGCACACGTCTCTGAGGGTGATGCTCTCGAGGCTGGGATATCACAGTGAATGATCGGGGTCCTGGCCTCTGATGTAGCCTGGTTTAGGTTCCCAGAGGTGAAACTGGGTTCTGGCCATCTGAGGGCATTCAGGAGCCTCAAAGGGGCCTATTTGCCTGGAAAGTACTGGATAGATTGGGGCAAAAGGAGAGTGGACAAGTGGGTAGAGACTCTGGCTCTACAGCCTTAGAGCTCACTTCCTGCTCAATCTCTTGCTTTTAAAAACAGTCCTGAGGGGGGAAGATGCTCCTCCACCTTGGCCCCCAACCTTTTGCCCAAATCTCACTCAGTCTCTGAATGGCTCAGATGGCCCCATGACAGTTGGCTTTGGTGAGGCCTGACAGCAAGGTGGGAACTCTGTGCAGGGGGAGGAGGGAAAAGTGTCAATGAAAACCATATAAAAATTCAGAAATGTGCATATAAAATCTCGCCCTTGGTGTATTGCCTAAGTCAGTAAGCAGAAAGCACCTTCTTCCTGGAGAAGGATCAAGTCCTCAAAAGGTAGGAAATGTCAAAGTGTTACTTCATTGTCATTAAAAAAACCAACCAACAAACCCCCAAACCAAATCCACCCCTGACCAAAATACCCCCAGTCCACGTCGCTGTAAACAAACCCAGATGCAGGATCAACCCTTCTCAGTGGCAGTCGAAGCTGATGGCAGTCACGGCAGCATCAGTCCTCCAGATGGGGGCTGGTGGGATGGGTGCCCAGTGGGGCCAGGGCTGCCGGCTGTGCATGTGATATGGACATGGAGCTCCAGCCTGGGGGGCGTGGGCGGCGGCCAGCCTCAGGAAGCTTAGCCTTTCTGGTGTCCCCATGTTCTACCAGACCCAGGAGGACAAAAGCCCCTTTTCAGCCCCATGAGCCAACAGGAGAAACAAGTCTCTTTCATTGGAGTTTCTAAAATATTCTCCAAAGATAGAAAAATTCTTCCGTTTGCCGAGTGGCAGCAGGAATGGATGTTCCCAGAGTGGCTCCTGGGTGGCTGTCCGCTGTCTGCCTGCCCCTTCTGCCTGGTACGTGGCTGCTGCGTGAGGCCTGCAAGAGCAGCCCAGGGACAGGAGAGAAGGGCGTCTCCGGTCTCTCCCCTTCACATTTGTTTTCCTGAAAGTGTTTCTTGGCTCTGGCCAGGTTGCCTTCCCAGAGGGAGTTGGAGAGAAACTGCTTTTGGTCTCCGATTGGACAAATCGCATGGATCTCCCAAGCCCTTTTTCTTCCCCCAAGAACAATGATCGCTTTCCTTATGAGAATCCTCTTTAAAAAATATTCCTCGTATTTCCCGCCCCCTCCCAGGATCTGTTTTCTTTTGTCCCCATTCCCTTTTTTTCCGTCATCTGAGTTGCACGTGTTCTTGGTGATGTCTCATGGCTGGAGCGCTGCTTGGTTCTTCCTGTTGCCCGTGGCCACCTGGCAGGTGGCTGACCCTGTGGTGGACAGAGAACCAGGGGGCCAGCATGTGGGGCGGAGGGGGCGGGGCCTGGAGGAAGAGGTGAGCCGAGGCAGGTGAACGTCAAACCTCCACAGACTGGATCTGGTTCATTTGTGCCCGCATCACCTGGATACTGTTCAGGATTTTTTTCTGGTGGCCAGCCAAAGTGACCCCAACCCGGAGAATGTCCCTTTGGGAGAGAAGCACATATGTTAAGGAAATGTGGGAGTGAAGGGGACTTTGGGTCCGGTAAAGAGCTGCCTGGGCTTCTCTGGGGGTTTCTTGTTAAAGAGAGCAAGGGAAGGGTGAGGGGCATTGGGGCATCTGGAGCTGACGTGACCGGCTGTGTGAGGCGGGAGGAGCGTGTGATTGAGAGCCAGGGCACCTAGGTGCACTTGTCTCTGCTATGGGGAAGGGAACCTGCATGTGCCAAGTACCCATTCACTCTATATCTCCTTTGATCTTCCTACCGACCCCCAGTTTACAGAAGGAGAAACTGGGACCGAGGGGTTCTGTGATTTGCCCAAGGTCACATAGCGGGTAGATAGCAGGCAGACCTGGGTATCGATATAAACGTGACTCTGAAGTTGGCATCTTGCTCCTTGTCCCCATATCTCTTCTAGGACACTGTCTCTTTCTCACCGTCCAGAGCCTCCCGTTTGGTGGGGTGGATGGAGGTGGCCGGGTACTTACTCCATCATCATCTGAGACACGACATCGAAAGAGGTGAAGCCAGCATTGGCGAAGCTCTCCTTGTACTGTCCCATCTTGATGGCCTCCAGCCACTCGTCCACTGTGTTAAAGCTGGTGTAGTCAGGGATCGTCCGGTCCAGCAGTGGCAGGTTGATTCTGGGGGTGGAGTGGGCAACAGAGACAGTCAGGGCACATGTGGGCATGGGGGTGAGGGTAAGGATGGAGACAGGCACATCTGCGGGCTGCAGGTGTACCTGCACATATGTATCCATTAGCGTGAACACGGGAGTGTGGGGATATTTCTGTGTGGGTAGGCATCAATTTGAATCCATGTAAATACGCACATGTTTATGTGAGTATATGAGAGCGAGTATGCAGGACTCAAAGCTGGGGCTACCAGGGAAGCCTGGGATGCCTCTGCAGGGACCGCTGAGAGACTGGAGCACAATGTGAGGCGGGACACTCTTCCCCACTCTTCTTACTTCGGGAGGAAGGCTGTGCTGGTGATTCACAGTTCCCTCCCCCAGTACCACTCTCCATCCTGCTCCACCCTGCTTGTGCTATTGGATGCCGATCTTGGGGACCGCATCTCCAAAGTCCAGGCAAAGCTGGTGCACCAACAGGAACAACTTCTGGGCTGGCACGGATTGAAATTATCCTCATGAGGTTTGTAAAGCTCAGAGTGACTGTAACCAGGGAGTCAGGAGCGGCTGACTCAGGGTCATGGTGAGGAGCGACAGGCAGAGGCAGTCACGAAGATCTGTTAGTGGCCAGAACTTGGCAGGTGAAGGACTCGGGTCCAGGAGTCTCTAAACACAGCCAGCGCAGGACCCTGGGGACACCTGACTAGATGTTTATATCTCAGAATCCCTGTGTGATTGAGGGTCTTGCAGAGTAAGTGTGTGCAGGGCCAGAAGCGGGGCCTGACAGAGCCTGCTGTGGGGCACGTGTGTTGCGGGTAAGTACACACTGCTGAGTGTGTGTATGCTCAGGTGCCTATGGATGCGTCTAGGTACGAGAATCTGAGGATGGGTGTGTATCCATGTGTGAGATTTTGTGTGTGTGTAAGAGAGAACGTGAGCATCAGCATCTGTGCCTAAATGTGTTTGAATA
>NW_024354503.1:2488270-2544230 GCF_902729225.1 Pteropus medius | reverse complement strand
TGTGTGTGTGTGTGTGTGTGTGTGTGTGTGTGTTTTGAGGAGGATGCAAATGCAATTTGGAGAGTTCAGGTTTGTGTGAGGTTAGAAGGAAATGTAGTTATGGGTAAACCTATTCACCAACCAAGATTCTGGTAGTTTTTTTTTAAACACTGTTCTCTCTGTGCATGCTTTAAAAGTGCTTCCTCTGTCACCCAGAATGAAACGTGTCCTGCACTCCTCTGCACCCCAAGGCAGGGCAGATGCCTAACAAGCACTAGTACCACCCCTTCTCACCCGGGTTCTGGGCGGAGAGTCTGCCTGAAGCAGGGGGAGCTGGGGCGGGTAGGTGGTCAGAGACTGTAAGGATTGGTCGGGGCAGAGCCATACTGCGAGGGGGCAGGGCCAGGGTGCAGCTGGGAGGAGGGGGCAGGGTGGGGCCATACCCGGAAGAGAGGGGCGCCATGGCTTTGAGGCTGTTGGGGTTGCGGATCATCTTGTCCAGCGTGTTGACGATCTGGCCGAACTTGGGCCGGTGGTTGCGGTCCTTCTGCCAGCAGTCCAGCATGAGCTGGTGTAGGGCGCTTGGGCAGTCCATGGGTGGTGGCAGCCGATAGTCCTGCTCTATGGCATTAATTACCTGGGGACAACACAGGGGCTGAGTAGGGTGGGTGGGTGGGTGGGATAAGAGCATCTGCTGCCTGACCTGTCTTGCCCCCAGAGCACTGCAGAACAGACCTATTTGGTTGCCCTGGGAATCGCCTCCAACTCTCCCAGGAAGTCCAAGGGATGGGCCTCACCTAGGTTCCCACCAGGTACAGCCTCAGTCTGACCTGTCAGCTGGGTGCCCCTCCCCCACTAACCTTGGGAAATCCAGAACCCTGAAATAGCCTCTGCCTCGGGAGCCACCAGGCTTGACTGAGCCTCCTGTGGGCAACTCTGCCAGCTCCTCCCCCTTCCATCCCATCTCTGACCCTCTCCTGGCTTTGATGGCCCTGAGGACTCCTCTTCTTGACCCTTGACCCCAGGGTGACCAATTTCTTGATTTCAGTGCCGTTGACAGCTCCAGATGAGAAATACCTCCCCCGTCAGTCCTCACAGCATGGCCTTACACCCCCTTACCGCTGCCCCCACCTGGCTTCTCTGTCAGGGAAAGGGGCTCCAATCTGTCACCCTCCCTCCTCAACAAGCTTCTTCAAGTCCTCTCTGTTGTGCATTGTTGCAAATCAAAATTCCTTGGGCTGACTTTCAAATACCCCATTACTGAACCTCAGCAACCTTCCCAAGCAGCTTTCCTCTCCCCTGCTCCCCAGCACAACCCCTCATCGTCCCACGTCTGGGCCTTTGCCCAGGCTGTTCTTTCCACTGGAAGCCCTTGTGTCTCCAAGTCCCACTACTGTGCGAATCCCCCTGTCCCGTGAAGACTTCCTGGCTGCTCTTGCCCATACTTCTCTTGCCTCAACACCTGCAGAGCTTGATGCTGCCTTTTCCAATTTAGCACCTGACCATAAAAGTGCCTGATCACTATATCTGGTTCCTAGAATAACCATATTGTCTCCCGGTTAGGTGGTAAACACCTGAGGGGCAGACACGGTCTCATTCAGGGTTGGCCACAAGGTGAATGCATCCTAAAGATTTGCTGGTTTGTAGATGGTAGATCTTTTCTACTCCTGACCTCCTGGAGAGGCCAGGGTCTTGTGTAGATGTCTGAATCAGCCAGCTTTGCCCTGGGAGCTGCCCTCACCCAGAAGAATCTCAGAGATTTTGCTCCCGCTTCCTGGAAGGTCAGCAAAAGCCCAGGAATTCTGGATCTTGCCCTCCCCAATCTGGCTGGCCGGAGAGGCTCTCCCTCAGAGACTTACATCCTGATTGGTCATGTCCCAGTAGGGCCGCTCCCCGTAGGACATCACCTCCCACATGACGATACCATAGCTCCACACATCGCTGGCCGAGGTGAACTTCCGGTATTGGATGGCTTCTGGGGCTGTCCAGCGAATGGGGATCTTCCCACCCTGTGGAACAGAATGAGGAGGGTTGATGGATGGGAGGCTGACCAGTCTGGCCTCTGCTTTCAGTGTGCCTCACCCTATGCCCTGTGCTGTACCAATTGTATGAAGTATCTTATTCTCCAAACTCACCACGCTGCTTCGGACCTCCAGGCATTTGCACATGCTGTTCCTCTGCACTTAGCGCCTTTTCACACTCTGCCATCTAGAAACCTCCTTCTTATCCTTTAAGTCAGGCTGAGGACCGGGACGGCCCATGGCCTATTAGGAACCTGGCCGCACAGCAGGAGGTGAGCAGTGGGTGAGCGAGTGAAGCTTCACCTGTATCTGCAGCCGCTCCCCAGCGCTAGCATCACCACCTCAGCTCCACCTCAGATCATCAGGCATTAGAAATTTCAGAAGCGCACCAGGCCATGGTGCCAAAAAAGGTTGGAGACCACTGCTCTAAGTTCCTTTGAAAGTCGTTCCTTAAGTCCCCAAGAGTTGCTCACTCTCCTTAATCCTATGACCGTGCCCCATATCTCTCCCTCAGGGAGGCACATCCCATACAGAGCAGTCCTCAGATCATCTGCCACTTGCCTAGTTCTACTTGCACTATCTCTGAGGTCTTTGAGGGCAGGGCCTGAGTCCTAGTCCTGGCTACTTAAAATCCTTCAGCAACCCTAGCGACTTTCAGGAGAGTGTCCTGAGCACGGGCATGCAAGCTCTCCTAGATCCGGCCCGGCCCACCCTCCAGCTTTCTTGCTCACCTTTCCCCTCACAGCCTGGATTCCAGTCACACCTGGCTATGAGAACATGGCATCTGACAAACTTTTACTGGCCCTTCGGCTTTCAGCTTGGATATCACCCCCTCCGTAAGCCTTCTCCTGCCCTCTCACTCTGTGTTGCTCTGCACATCCGTGTGCCCACCAGCCCGTGAGCCCCAAGAGTGCAGAAACCATGGTTTATGTATCTGGATCTCCAGGGCTCAGCACAGCGCTTGGCATGAGCAGGCGTTGGGGAAAACATATTGCAGGGAGAGATGGGTGTTTATGCCCTCTTTCTTGGCACCGTGACTACAGTGTTCCCTGCCTCTGTCTTACCAGGGCGCTGGTGTAGGTGGGGTCTGAGGTATCATCCTCCAGGAAGCGTGAGAGCCCAAAGTCAGACACCTTGCAGACCAGGTTGCTGTTGACAAGGATGTTGCGGGCAGCCAGGTCACGGTGGACGTAATTCATGTCTGCCAGGTACTTCATGCCAGCTGCGATGCCCCGTAGCATACCCACCAGCTGGATGACTGTGAACTGCCCATCGTTTTGCTTTGGGAGAAGTGGAGAAAACAAAGTAAATGGAAGGACATGAACCAGACTCTGGGTCATCCTTGCTATGGGAAACCAGAGCAGGACCCTGCCACTCTGGCCTGGATTCCCTGTGGGAAGGGCTCAGATGCGTGGGAACCTTAGGCCCAGGAGAGGCCAGTTTCAGTGTGGTGGAGAGAACACAGGCTTTGCAGCAGACACAGCTGGTTTGACTATGGCTCTGACCCTTGCTGGCTGTGCAGCCTTGAATGAGTGACCTGATCTCTCTGAGTCTCAGTTTCCTCGGTGAGTTAAATGAGGATAAGTAACACCCACCTCCCGAGACTATCTGAGTTAAACAAGAAGGTGCAAGGAAGGGGCCTGGCATATACTAGGTGCTTGGAAAATATTTGCTAAATGGCAGCTAGGCCAGTGGCATGTTTCCGGCTCCTAGACAGTGCTCTTTGTCTGTCTGGTTAATTGTGATCTTCCAGGGGGCCTGGAACACTCCTGTTTGCCTGTGCTCTGAACTTACCCCCCTGTCCTATAGAGCTCTGGAGGAATGCAAAATCTGGTGAAAATTCTGGTCTAGGGGTCAAGAGACCTGGTTCCAGTCCTGGCTCTCACCTTGACCCTCTGAACGACCCTGGGCAAACAACCTCTCTTTGAGCTTCTATTTTCTCTTGTGCATTATGAGAAGGCTGGCTAAGAGCATGGATTGAAACAGATTTCAGGTTGCATGCCAACTCTGATTGACTGGTCGTGGTTCCCTGGATTGAGAAGGATTCTGAGATTGCTTCTGGGTATGGTCAGAGAGACTTCTGGGATTGATTAGCAAAGCCTGCCATGGGCAAGGGAATGGGAAGTGACAGTATGCAAGCCATTCCTGACCTAGATCTTTTCCAAGACCGTTTCAGGCTCTGGCAGTAGTATGAAGCTATGTCCACCACTCCCATCTCCTGCCCCATCCGTGGCCCCTGGCACTCTAGGCTTCCCCTACCCGAAGGAAGGAGTCCAGGGAGCCGTTCTCCATGAACTCAGTGATGATCATCACGGGCGTGCTCTTGGTGACAACACCCTCCAGGTGGATGACGTTGGGGTGGTCAAACTGGCCCATGATGGAGGCCTCACTCAAGAAGTCCCGGCGCTGCTTCTCAGTATAGCCCGACTTGAGTGTCTTGATGGCTACAAAGATCTCTCTCTTGCCTGGCAGTTTCAGGTGGCCACTGCATACCTCACCAAACTCCCCTGGGACAGACACACCGAGAGAGGCAGGACGTCACTTGCCAGGTGGACGTGCCACCTCCCTGTTCCCTGTAATCTCTACACCTGGGACCTGCAGGAGATTTTTCTCCTCATTGGCCAACTCATCCTCTTGGACACAGAACTCCTTTGTAGAATGTGTACACCCAAAACAGTCCCAGCTACTTTCGGGAGTAAGAGTAAACTCTTCATAGCTGTCCCGTGGTATTTGGCTAGGAGTGGGGTGAGGATGTAGGGGGATCTAAAGAGATGGAGGGGAGAAGGGACATAGGATGAATGGTGGGAAGGACAAAGCACTGGACCAAGTCCAGCGGACTGGGTTCCAGACCTAGCTCAATCTGACATGATGTACGAGCTCCTTCCCAGTCCTGTGCTTGAGTTCCCTCATCTGTCGATGAAGTGATTTTACTGGATGACCTTTGAGGGGTATTCTACATTGGGCGTTCTGAGCCTCCAGTCCTTGGAGGGTCCTCGGAGGCTCCTTCCCCACAGCCTACCCTCTGCCCCAGGAGTACATATTGGGGTAGTCTCCCCACCTATGGCTGGCCATGGTACCTGGGAGGACGCCAGCCACCTACCTGCTCCGATCACCTGCTCAATTTTGACACAAGAGATGTCAATTTCCTTGGCAAACTCCCGCACTGCCTCATTGGGGTCCTCGTAGGTGAAAGGGTCGATGTAGATCTTCATGCCTGGAGTCACTGGGGGACAAGACCAAGCTTGGTCACATGCACAGACTCAAGTCATGGACAAATGGAAAGGTGAGAGCCAGCCCATCTGTGGAGGGCAATACACGCCCATGTGGCCCCCCTAAGAACTGGGCAACTCCCTGCAGGTCACTTGACCTTCCTGGGCCTCTGTGAGCAGATGGGCACTGAGCAGAGTAGAAGGGTAAGGGGAACAGAGAGCTTAGCAGGGAGAGCAAATAGGTTCTAACTCTTCTTCCCACTCTAGTTGACTAGTAATGGCTTTTTGGAGCAGCTAATAGACTGTCAGGATTGATTGGCAATGTCTGTTATAGGTGTGGACGTAAAAGGATAAAAGGATAGATAGGTTTGTTACTCTAGTGATAAGAGAAGCGGGGGTCCAAAGTAAAGGAAGAGGAAATCAACAAAGGAGGGGGAGAGGGAATTAGAACAAAAATAAGGAAAGAACAGGCAATAGACCAAGTTCTTGGATTTCTGCCTAGGTGTCCCAGTGTTTCAAGGCCTAATTCAAGCCTCCTCTCCCCTCAGGAGACTTTCTGGCTGCCTCACCAGGGTCTGAGCACCTGTGGCTCTTGGGCCTACCTCTCAGGTCCCCCACTAGCCAAGTCTTAAATCTTTCTGGATCTCAAATTCCCTCGTGATCAGCGTGAAGCTGGACATGGGCATATTAACTTGATTCCTGATCTGATGTGGATTTTTATTTTTTGATGCAGAAAGGAAAGAGGTAACTTGGACCTCTGACCTCAGCAATGAGTCAGCAAAAGGCTTCGAAGGAAAGGAAAGATGATCCATCCCACATTGCGCCTCCCAGATACCCGGTCTTCCGGCCCTCTCCCAGCCCAGGCCTCCCCCTAGCTTCCCCGGCTCCCTGCCCACATTCTCCCACTGCTCTGGGAGCTGCGACTTTGGAGGCAGCAGTTTTGGTGTTGGGAGCTGGAGTCCCTGGGTACAGTAAGGCCTGGCTGGCTGGCGAGTGGGGCCATCAACCCTGCTCAGCTGCAAGACCTCGGACATGTTACTTGACTGCTCTCATTCAGCCTCTGTTTCAGACATTCTAGAAATCTGGGAGTTGGAACCTCTAACACAGGAGCTGGCTAACTGGCCCACGGCCTGTTTTGTAGTAAGGTTTTATACATAAGTTTTATTCGAATACAGCCACACACATTCCTTTGCCTTTGGCTGCTTTCACACTGTTGAGTAGTTATGACAGAGACCATATGGCCCGCAAAACATAACGTATTTATTCTCTGGCCCTTTCCAGAAAGGTTTGCCAACCACTGCTCTAACACCTGAATTTTATTTTGGATGATCTGTGTGGGTATCCGCTAGCCCTTTAGGTCAGGATTTCTTAATCTGAGTCTGTGAACTACTTGGCAGTCCTGGTGTAGGTTTGGGGGTGGGATAGGGAGCGGAGTCTGGTAACCTCCTGAAATGGAATATATATATATAATATATATTATATATATATATTATATATAATATATTTATAATATATAAAATATATAAATATTATATATATATTATTGCCTTTTTGAATTAGAAAAGTAATTCATACTCCTTATAATCTGAAAATTCTGGAAATAAATATTCATGAAAGTAAAAGTTCTACAAAATGTATCCCTGAGTATAGATTTTTCTGGATTTTTCTTATAATTTTATATATACACACACATGCATGTTTTTGTTTGGCCATAGGATTCAAACTTTTGGCAGTCTCAGAGGAGCCTGAGACCCACCTCCCCAAGAGGTTAAGAACCACCATCCCAGACTGTGGGAGCCTAGGAGGGGGTGGTCACATGATCTCTTCTCATTCTTCCCTCCCCTGGCACACTGCACAAAGCTCTGTACACAACAGACACTCAATGTCTGTAAAGCTGAACAGAATCCAGATGACAGAGATAGAAGAAGAAGAATAATAGCAGCTGCCACTTACTGAGCCCTTTGTCTGTGCCTGACATTGTGCCAGGCTCTTGATAGGCATTATCTCATCTCTCCTGCCCAACAACTCTTGGAGGAAGCGATCATTATTCTCATTTCGCTTATGAGGAAACTGTAGCTCAGCTCAGAGGGGCAAGTCAACTGCCCAAGGACACACGACTAGCAAATGGCACTGCCAGAATTTGAACCCAGGTCTGTCAAACTTGAGCCAAGGGCCAGTACTCTTAATCATCATGCTCAGCCTCCTGGATGAACTCTAACCAGATCTGGTCCATGGCAATTCCACCTGGAGTATTCAGTCATAACTCCTTCTTTCCCAAGTTAGTCCTCCTCTGCGTGGGGGCATCAGCTCCCCGGAAATGTGCCTTTTCTTGCTCAGATTGAGTGCCTGGCCTGTGGGTCTCAGGGACTGACTTCCAGCCTCCCTCCCAGCAGAACTGGGGGTAGCCTTTTCTGCTGAGCCAGCCACGGAGAGAGGACAGGCATGGGTCAGCTCAGGGAGCTAAGGAGAAGCACAGCATGATCTCAAAGCCGACTTGGGCACTGCCAGCCGATCAGATGCCGTCCCCAAGCGTTGGCCAACAAATATTGGTCAGGAGAGCTCTCTATTGCTTACAGGACAGAGGCAAGTGCCTTCACCTGGCATTCCAGAGTCTCCCTGATGGGCAACAGCTCATAATTTCTTGCCTCTGTGCCTTCTATGCTCTGTGTCCAGATCAAATGCCATCTCCTGTGTGAAGCCTGCCCAGATCCCTCCAGTGGAGATCCATGCTTTCTCCTTAGGCTCCCACAGCCCTGTCTCCACATCTACTCCTACAGCCCTGATGTCTACATGGCTTTCCTGCCTCGTATCAGGGCTCCCAGACACACATGCCCACAGGCCAACCCGCCAACCACCGCCCCCCGCCCCCGCCCCCTGCTTTCTGGAACACTATGCTGCTTGGGAGGGCTTGCTTTACCCTCTCTCCTCCAGGGAGATGGAGGCTGTGTCTGTTTTATTCACACTAAATCCCAGGGCCTGGCATACAGAGGGTGCTCAATAAATGCTTATCGAAAGGATAATAGCATCACTCACTGATGTGCCCTTTTCTTTCTCTACCCGTTTGGGGTCATGAATGCCTTTGAGAATCTGAAGAATTCATGTGCGTGTGCTCTCCCGGATGCAGCATATAATTTTGGAATGTTCACAGGCCCTTGAAGCTCTGGGAGGGGGTCTGTGAACCCCAAGTTACGAGCCCTTGCTCTAGACTATTTTCTCTGGAGAATATACATGAAGGTGGTATACACCACATGCTTAATAAACACTTATCGAATGCATGTCTCTGAGCCAAGCCATCCTGCTTCTGTGACCCCTTGGTTTCACCTCACCATTAATAGCATTACTGGCTCGCTGTTCGTTCAGTGCGAGTTCCTAGGCACCAGGCCCTGTTCTAGGCACTTAATTGGTATTGACCTAATTAATCCTCCTAGCAACACTGCCCGGTAAATATCATTAAGATGAGCTTTATAAAATTGTCACTATTTGACTGCTGCTGACCTACACAAAGGGCCATTTCATTTAGTCCAAACTAATACCATCCCCCTATTTTGGATGAAGAAACTATGGCATAAGAAAGGTTAAATGACCTGCCCAAGGGGACAGGGACACAGCTAATAAATGGCAGAAGTGGGGTTTGAATCAGGTCATATGGTTGTAGAGTCTATACTTGTAACGGTCAGGCTAGCAGTGTCTTCTGGTGCTTCCCCAACCTGTGTCTTGGAATCGAAGGTGAGCCTAGTGGCCACGGCCTTGCACAAGGCCTGGCTCCCAGGGGTGATGTCTGCTGAAATGGTTGCATGAAGACCTTTGCAGGCAGGGGTCTTCAGAAAATACTGGGCTCTTGTTTAGATGATTTATGACTGTCAGGGCCACCGACTGCCATCCTGAACCCAAATGGGAAATTCAGGATGAGGAAGGAGGAACCAGGTATTCAGAAACCTGAGTTTGCATTCTGGATCTGCCAGTAATGATGGTCAGAAATAAACAGTACCTACCTCATGAGGATTAAAGAGAATTTATTTTTAAAGGGCTTAGTAGAGTAGTTGGCAAAAAGAAAGCACTGAATAATTATCTGTTAAAATGAAGAGTCAGCTATTAAATATTATTATTACACAGTGCTTTAATAGCCATTAATTTATTGAATCCTCACAACTCTGTAAAAGAAGTATCATTCCTGCTACTTCCCATAGAGAGAGATCAAGGCTCAGGTTCGATGACTTCCCTAAGGGCAGCTGGCTGGCCAGTGGAAGAGTTGGAATGAGAAACCATGTCAGTCCCTCTGGCTCTACATCCAGGCACCACAGACCTTGGTACTCATTCAGCACCTGCTAAATGACGGAAAACTTGAGCCCGTGAGGGTGTCTTTGAGCCAGTCACACACATCTCCTGGCCTCAGCTTCCTCCTCTGTCCTCGCCACCCCAGGCTCCTGGTGGATATGGAGTCCCAGGGCTAGCAGTGCTTTTTTTAAAAATCGGAGTCCTATTCAGATGCAGGGAGTAGGAGCTAGAGCTTTAGGATGTGTTAACCTATGAACAAATCTTGGGGTCTATTTTTAAAAGAAATCCCTGCCGTCACCTGTTTCCTTGTTTCTGACTCACGCTCTAAAGAGTGATGCTCTCAAATGACTCCAGGTGACAGTGTGTGTGTCTGTCTTATTCTAGCTCAGTCGAGTACAGACAGCACAGTATGGCTAAGAGTGTGCGCCCTGGAGCCAGATACCCTGGGTTGGTATGCCAGCTCCCGGCCTGAGCAGCTGTGTAACCCTCTGTGTCTATTTCCTCATACTCCAAGTGGACAGTTGTAAGGATTAAATAAATAGATACATGCAAAGCATTAAAACAATTCTTGGCACATGGAACACTCCATGTGTTTAGCTACATCTATGATTATGATTTTATTACATGGGGAATAGGAGGACATGATGTTATTTATGACTTTGATTTTTAATGTACAGGTGATTTTTATTTCTGTGTAGTTAAATTCGTCTGCCTTTTTCTTGTGATCTTTCATTGCTATTATTCTCAGAAAGTCCTTTTCCATTTACATATCAGTTAGACAGTTACCTAAAGTGTCTTCTGGAAATTTTAATGGTTTAATCATTTTTTACATTTATGTCTAAAATGATTGTTAAGCCTAGGAACTTTTGCTTCAAATTGAGTTTTACCCAGAGGCTTAACATCTAGAATTCCTTGACTTTGCTCTTTCTTGCACACCCCACATCCGATCCTGCAGCAAATCTAGTGGCTCTGCCTTCAAAATGTGTCAGAATCCAACCGTTTCCCATGACCTCCAACTCTGCCACCCTGGTCTGGGCACCATTATCTCGTCCCTGGATTATTCCAACAGCCACCTCATGGGTCTCCCTACTTCTCGCCTTGCCTGGCACACGCCAGCCCCTTAAGTTCATTCCAGAGAAGTCCTGTCAAAACTGTAACTCAGAGCATGTCAGTCTTTTGCTCAGATCTTCTAGAGACTCCCAATTTCACTCCGAATAAAAACCAAGGACCTACTGTAGTAGACAGGAATCTGCATGTTTGGTTCCTTATACCTACCCTTCCTGCCCCTTCACTCTGCGACAGTCGCCCTGGCCTCTTGGCTGTTTCTGAAACCTGCCAGGCACACTCCAGCCTCAGGGCCTTTGCACAGGCTGTTCCCGCTGCCTGGGATGGATGCTCTTTCCTCAGGCACTGGGGCATAGCTCACTCCCCCAGCTTCTTTGTATCTTTGTTCCAATGAAACCCTCTCAGCGAGGCCAGTCCTAACTCCCCTATTTAAAAAGGCAACCCTGACCCTTGCAGCTCCCGGTCCATCACCCCGTTCTACTCTGCCTTTTTTTCCATAGCACTTTCATCTTATACTATGCCATATACTTTACTCATTACAGGTATTTTTTTAAAAATCCTCTGTCCCTCCCACTAGGATATACATTCCACAAGGGCAGGGATATTTGGTTTGTTTATTTATGTGTCCCAGTACCTGTAACAATACCTGGCATACATAGTAGGCCGCGACAAACATATGACAAATGAAGGATATGCTGATGGCCCACCTTACCCAGTGGCCATCTGTGGGGTGATAGGGTACTCCACTGAGCACAGTTTGAGAACCCACTAGGATTTCCTATTTGCCGGGTGATCTGAAATGAGGACTAAGGTTCTCCCCCTCAATCTCCCCGTGTCGGTTTTGTCGGGGACAGATGGAAAGAAATCAAGAAATCTATGCTTTGCTTTTCTCTCTGCTGGGCTCTTCAGGAGGGGATATCTGCTCTGGGTGTGTGTGGCACATGTGCCCCCAGCCCTGGCCTAAGGTAAGATGAGACAGTGGAGGAAATGGAGGCATTGGTTGGCGGGGGGCAGTGGCTACCACAGGAATCACCAAGAAGGAATGACAGGGAGCCTCTCACCTCCCTTCTCTGTCACCTCCCCGGCCAGAGCCTGGGGTCCCTATCATCTCATTCAGCTCATGTATTTATTTTACAAATATGTTTCTAGTGTCTGCTATGCATGGGCAATGTGCTGGGGCTGGGGAGGCAGTGGTGAGTGTCAGACAGGTCTCTAGGCATTCCTAGTATAATGTCAGAGAGACAAGGGAAGGGCTCTCACAGGTGGCCAGGTATGGGACACGATGCAAGTGCGGAGGAGGGCCCTAAATCCAGGGTGGGGTGGGGCTTAAGGAAGCCTTCTCAGAGGGGTTGACACATGCTGAGGTCTGAGGGAGAGTGAGAAGTACACAGGTAAAGAGAAGTGGGGGCGAGGGCTCCAGGCAGAGGGAATAGCACTTGAGCTGGGCACGCTCAGGGAACACCCTGACATTCAGTCTCACTGCAGCAAGACAGGAAGCAGTGAAGGAAGGCTGGAGAAGTTGCTAGGGAACTGCCAGTGAAGGGCCCAAGGGTTCCAGCCCCACTGGGGCGTACATACTGTGGCCACTGGTGTAGTGCTGCAGCTTGTCCGTGTACTCCGAGTCAGCACGCTCAAACCCCCGTCTTCTGGAACAAGAGCAAAGGGCTGGAGCCACCTGGAGGCACCCAGGGAGCTGGGAGCCACAGTAGGTGATAGGGAGAGGGTAGGCAGGCCCTTGAAACTACACCCCTGCAGAGGCCTCACCGCCCGCCCATTGCCCAGAAGCCTCACCCTTCCTTGCCCCACCCATCCCTTCCCACCTCAACTCCAGGCTTATTGTTCCTCTGTCCTCCCTCCAGCCAAGCCCCTTTCAAAGATTAAAGTCATCTTCTCTGGCCATGGCCTCTGGCCCTAGACACCCCAGGAGCTCCCATCTATCTTTCCTTATGACTCAATCCATTCTAAAATATGGAACTCTTTAAGAAAGAAGAAAGTCTCTCTTTGCATTATGCCCAGCGTAAGTCAGGGAGCCAGGCCCACCTCCTGCCTTTGCACAGGCTGTGCCAGCCACTTGAGGTGCCCTTTCTGTGTCCTCTCCATCCAGGGAGCCTTACCTGAGCTCCTCGACCTCCCATCTGACACTTTTTTCATGGCCCTTTATTCATGAAGGGGCCTCAACTCATGCAGCAAGTAGGGTGGCCTGTATTCCCTCTCTATCCACCCAGCTCCTAGCATCTTGCAGTCCTGCCCACTGTTCTGAGACATTCCTCATGCCGAAGTATGAGTGTCTCAATGTGCCACCTCCTTGACTAGTGGACCAGCCAAGGGCAACACCTAACCCAAAGGGATGGACTGCTAATGATGGCTATTTAGGTGGTAGGAGGCCACGTGAGGGTACCCAGGGCGACCGCAGCCTCTCCCTGTCCCTGGTACTGATGGGAGTGCCTCCTCTGTTCACAAACACGGTTCAGGAATGGCTGAATGGATGCACAGCCAGGCCTGGAGGGGCTGGGGGACACCCACCCACCTGTTACACACGATGGCGATGACAACCACAGCAATGAGGAAGACTAGGCCAGCCGCCGAGGAGCCGACGATGAGTGGCAGCTTCTCCTGGATGCTTGTCTGGTACTCGGCTAGGGAGAAGGCACAGCACAGTGTTCTCAGCTCGATTCCGGGAGATCTAACATGCCCCTCCCCCCCAATCCCGTGGGGTCTCCTGGGATCCCCAGGCTTTATTCCCGCTCCTGACAGTACCTGTTACATGCTCAGGTGGAGGACTGGCTGTCACTCGCTCACAAGTAACCTTGGACAAGTCCATGAACTGCTCTAACCCTCAATTTCTTATCTATAAAATGGGTATAATACCTGCGTCTCAGAGTTGATATGAAAATCAAAACAATAAGCTGACACATATGGAGAGGCAGTTATAAGCACAGACTTTGAGGCCAGACTCCCTGGGTTTGAGTCCTGACAGTGCCACTTACTATCTGTCAAGTCTTACTTCTCTGTGGCTCAGTTTCCTTATCTGTAAAGTGGGGAGAATCATAGTTCCCATCTCAGAGGATTGTTGTGTAAAGCACTTAGAATAACATGTGGCAAAAGTAAGCACTGTGTAAATATTAACCATTATTGTTATTGACTGTTTTAAGTGTCAGTCACTGTGCTAAGTATGTTACGTATCTTCTTTGACTCTCAGAACAGCCCTGTGATGCGCTGTGTATGCTTACCCCATTTTACAGATGAGGAAACTGAAGCTTAGCGAGCTCATGACTTGCTTGAGGTCCAACAGTTAGAAAGTGGCCACAGCCAGCACTTGAACCAGGTCTGTTTGACCCGAGGCTGTGGGCTTAGATGAGATAATACATAAAATGCACTCAGCATTGCCCTGGCTCTTGGAAACCACTCGGTACGTTCTCAGTGTCATCAACGCCATCGTCATTTACAATTCTATCACTATTTCTAATTTGCTTCCATGACCAGACAGGAGCTTGTCAAAGTCAGGGACCAGGTCAGTTCTGGGTCCTTAGCACCAGAACACATTTGTTGAATTAATAAAGAAAGGGTCTTGGGACAGTCCCCCGCCCCCCATGTCTGTAACACTCATCCAATAGGCAAGAGGGCTTAGGGAGGTGAAAAATGCTGGCTTTGAGGAAGCGGGATTTTACAGAGGGGGTGAATGCTGGAAGAGATGGTGGGGCCATGAAGGAGGATAACTGACAAGAATGCATGGGTCTGGGAGCCTCTAAAATGTTCAACCAGGCCAAGGCCAAGGCCTGGTTGAAGCAGATGCTAAGGAGGGATGCTGGAGCCTGGTCATAAGTAAAGCTGTCCTGGAGCTTGGCTGGTTGGTGAAAGGGCCCCAGATTCACAGAAATGACAGCCACGACCTTAACGACTATTTAGTGAGCACTAACTCTGTGTGAGACCTATCTCCAACCCTGTGCTAGGTCCTGTACATGTATCTCCCATCTTTATACTAGTTTGATGATGACGATGATGATGAGGTAGTTGTTATCTCCATTTATAGATGAGAATACTGAGGTTCAGAGAGATAAGGTGGCCTTTCAGGGCCACAGAATTAGGGCTGAATCACTACTGTAATTTCCATCTATCAGGCATCAGAGCCCACACTCTTTAACCATGCTGCCCGTCAAAGATTATTAGAGAAGGAAGGGTGCTTAGAGACCATGTGGTGTCAGACTGGGAGCCACACTGCACACGGGCTGAAACCTCCCATTCTCTTGTCCAGGGGAGACACTACTAATCCATCCCAGCACTTCTTCCTGCTGGACTCGGCTGTGGCTTCAGAATTCTCAATCCAAATGCAAATCACTGGAGTAGTGTATGGATAAAATAGGTTTGCTCTCTTAGATGGAATACGATGCTTTCATTTTATAGATGAGAACATCTGGGACCAGAGAATGGGAGTGACTTGCTCAGAGTGACTGTGCAAATTAGGGCTGAGCTCCCAGGAGTCCTGGGAAAGGAAGTGGCCTGGCCAACATGATAGTAACAGAGGAGTCCATATTCTTTACAGGCCACAGATATAGTGCCTATATATAGGGTTGTGCAGTTTGGACAACACACAAAGGTTCCCAACCAGGAGGAAGAAGGGCTGACATCTAGAAGAAGGGGCGCCTTTTTAAATTTGCACAGAGGCACCTTGTAGGAATGGTGGCCCTTGAGTTTGTTCTGTTTGTGGAGTTGGTGCCCTCCTCCTGCCCTCTGGACACTGCTTACCTTCTGTCATGGTCTGGAAGTACATCTTGCCACTGTAGCGCCCGTAGCCTGCCACGGTGCGTGCCCGCACCTGGAAGACATAGATGGCGCCGGCTTTGAGGCCCTGCACAGTGACCGTGTTGGTGGGGCTTTTTATGGCTGTGGCGTTGTACTCACTGAGCTCCTGCCGAGGAACAGAGAAGACAGTTAGAGAGGTTGTTGCCTGCAGTGGGCCCAGAGCCCACTGACCACTCCTGCCACTTGGGCGGGTCTGGCCACTGGATGAACATCTGTGGTTCCTAATTCTTCACTCCCTCCCTCCCGGTAACAGAATCACACACCCGCACCTTTTGCATGTAATTTTGCAACTCTTCCTACAAAAGAAGGCAGAGTACGTTTCTCTGTCCACATGACTTGCTTTGGCCATTGGACATGATAAAGGCAGGGGCTTTACATGTGGCTTGTTGATTTGGCTTGGCCTCTTGTGATTCTGACATCTGCCATACTGGGGGCTTAATCTTATTAACAGTTGGTTCCAGAATGAGAAACATGTGGAAAACACCTAATTCTTAGAATGAAACAAGGCCACCTCAGATGACCTACAGACACAAACCTGCGAGTAGGAAAAATAGCCACTTCTTGTAGGTCATTTGATTTTGGGATTGTTTGTTTTGCAGCATCATCTCAACAACAGCTGACAAATACACATATACTGAGTGATCACTGTGTGTAGACCCTTAGATCTAGACTGTGAATTCTTAGCGACAGTAGGGAGAAGGTCCACCTTGTTCACTTCTGCATCCTCTTCCCTGCCCCATGCCTTGACAGGTTAAGTGGAAGGATCCCCGGTCAGCCTTAGCACACTTGAGTCAGGCAAGAATTAAGGTCCAGAAAGAGAAAATGATGCTCAAGATCACATGTATCAGTTGATGGCTATTTTGGGACTCAGAACCATGTAGGAGCCACCCCTAATGTCCATGCCTTTTGGTACCCAGGATCTGATGTTCCCTCCTTTGAGAGATGCAGAACACCAATTCTGACCTCCTGAGCACTGCTCAGGGTGACCCAAGGAGTCTGGAATGGACAAAGAACAGCTGCTGCAGTAGGAATGGAGATGTGGCTGAGTTGGATGCAGATGTTCACCAGCCTAGTTGATGCTCATTTGGGCATCTGTCAGGTACCCAGCAAACCTTCCTCAAATACTCTCTTTGCACTAGGCCCTGGGTTGGGCACTGGGGACCCAAAGAGATTAAAGCACAGGCCCTGGCCTTGGAGAGCTCAGTTCAAAAAAGCAAATAGTGTGGCTATCTTAACCTTTTGAGGACCACAAAATCCTTTGAGAAGCTGATGAAAAGCTAGGACCCCTTAAGCAGAGAAATGTACACCTGATTGTACATGCCAGGTATGAAAACTCTCCTGAAGCAAATTCAGTGTGGGCAGTGCTGTTACAGATAATTGAAATTACAATGTTATTATATAATTGTACAACTACATTGTAATAATGTAATTATAATGTAGGTTAAGATCAGGAACTGGAGCCAAACTTCCAGGGTTCAAATCTTGACTCTATTGCATGGTGACCTTGGGCAAGTCTCTTAACTTCCCTATGCCTCCTTTTCTTCATCTGTAAAATGGGGATAATAATAATAATAGCTACCTTACGAGATGTTTAGAGGATAAAATGAATTAATATGTATCAAACGCTTACAGGGGTAGGGTAAGCACAGAGAGATGAGGGGCATGTGACTTGGCCTGGGTGGGGGATATCGGGTGAAGTCAAGGAAAGATCTCTGGAGAGAGAGGGGAACTGGGATGGAATCTTAAAGAACAAATAGAAGTCACCCAGGCAAAGAAGTGGGAAGGCACCCCTGGCAAGGAGCAGCCATGCAAAGGCAAGGAGGTGAGAAAGAGCTTGGGATTCGGGGGCGAGGAGGGGCTGACCTGCAAGCGCCGCCTCCCTTGCCCTCGTACCGGGAGGTGGCGGAGATAGGAAGTCTCCCTGCCTCCTCTTCCAGGGGCCTCCAGGCAGGGGTGCCTCCCCTCCTCTGAGCCCTGGAGCACTAGGTGTGGGTACCACAGGAGAGGGGTTCCATTATATCCCCTCACCCTGGGCTCAGGTTCTTCCCACTCCCTTGACTGTAAACTGAGGGAAGGGCTGTGTTTTGTTCCCCTGTATGGAGCACAGGGTCCAACATGCAGAGAGGCCTTCCCCAACGCCCACGGGGGGAAGGCCATACTCCTTAACCTGACATCCAGACCCTTCATGACCCACCCTTTGTCAGTCTCTCCTGCCACACCCCTAATGTCCTCTAGGCCAGCAGTCCCCAACCTTTTTGGCACCAGGGACCAGTGTGAAAATCTGATCATCTGAGGTGGAGCTCAGATGGTGATGCTAGCACTGGGGAGTGACTGCGAATACAGATGAAGCTTCCCTTGCTCACCTACCGCTCACCTCCTGCTCTGTGGCCTGGTTCCTAACAGGCCACAGACCGGTACCGCTCTGCAGCCTGGGGGTTGGGGACCCCTGCTCTAGGCTCTAGCCACATGTAACTGTTTCTCCTTTCCCAGGTAGGGCTGCCAGATTTATCAAATAAAAATATAGGATGCTCAGTTAAATCTGAATTTCAGATGAATAATTTTTAGTGTAAATATTTCCCATACAATCTTTGATATATACTTATACTAAAAATACATTTTTAAAAACTCAAATGTAACCCTGATGTCATATATTTTATTTGGCAACCTTTCCTCCTCTGGACCCTCTGAGCCTTTGCAAGTGCTGTTGCCCCATCTGAAATACCCTTTCCTCATCTGCCTGTCGGTTCTCCGCTCATCGTTCAAGATTCAGCACAAGTATCTCCTCTGCTGGGGAGACTTCCCAGATGTCCTAGGCAGAGGTTGCAGGTCCACCCGTTGTTCTGATATACATGTGTCTTATCTAAGGACCGTGGGTTCCCTGAGGGCAGGGACCTTATCTCATTCATTTCTGGAAACCCCAGGTTCGGCACACAGAGGTGCTCACTAACTACTGACATAAATGAACATTAGACTATTCAAAAACTATGAACCCAGGATGCAGTACCAGGCTTGGCCACTAAGTGCCGCCATTCAACATGGGATCTGCTAAGGCTTGCAAAGGGGATGGATCCTGAAGACTGGGTGAGTTCCCACTTAGGCTGGAAGTTTAAGTTCCTGATTATACGAGGGAAATGGGAGGTAACTGCCAGTAGCATAAGTGCCTCGATAATGAAGAACCAACCTGAGTGGATACGTTTTCTAAAGTGGGGCACAGGATTGAGCAGAGGCAACGGAAGTCATTTCAAATGCCAGTTCTTCCCCTTGCTTGCTTTGGGAAAGACCCTTTATTTTCCTGACTACTCAAGGTTGTTGTGAAGATAAAATTTGACCAAGTAGTGCCTGGCACAAAGTAGCTACTCTACAGCCATCAACTCTCTTTCCTTTCCCCCTCGTCTCTATGGTACCCTTATCTGAATAAGGAGTAAGCATCAATGGGTTAGGGTAAGAAATTTAATACAAAATCTACTCGTCCACGGTTCAAGTCCTTACCCAGAGACTATAAGCACCAATGAAGCACTGGGTGATTTCTTAAGCCCTATGAGCCTCAGTTTTTTTCATCTCTAAAGTAGGATAACACCACTGGGTGCCCCACAGGGTACACAGGGAGATTAAATAGGAAAAAATGGGTAAAGCTTTTAGCATAGTCTCTAGCACACATAAAGACAATAAATGTCGGCTCTCACGTCATTGTTATCGTCACCGACATTCATTAAATGGGTGAATGAATGCACAAGTGAATGAATGAGTGAACGGACCTCTCCATGTAGATACTGCTCCACGTATACTGGGCAACAACGGGAATGTAGCCTGGACTTTTCCTTCACCCCGTCCTCCCCCAACCTTTGCTCCCTCTGCCTGGAATGTCCTTTTCCTTCACTTCTGCCAAGCAGAAATTTCTGTTGAATAAACACATAAAATGACATGGCCTACAAGGGCCCATCTGCCATAAGTGGCCTCACAAATGAGTCTTCTTGAACTCTTGGGGAGCCAAAGGGAGCATGAATTCTTGCGATTTGGGGCAGCTGCCAAAGGAGGCCACCTCCCCCAGGATGCTGCAACGGATGGAAAAGGCCAGCCCTGGTCTGGCTAACACCATTCATCAGCGGCCTCCAGAAGACTTCCAGCAAAGTAGTTGTCAGCTCTGGGCTCCGGGGAGGCTGGGAAGTCCCAGCGAAGCTGGGGAGAGGCCAAACGGAGAGCCCGCTCCAAGAGCGCCCTTTCTAAAGAAGGAAAGGAAGAGTAGGAAAGGAGGCGGGGGCGGGGCCCACATGGGACTGCAGGGCTCCGTATCTAACTTTTCTACCTGGGAAGATCTGGAGCATTCATTAATGAAATCAATTGCAGGCACCCAGGAGGATTCCGAAGTGTTAGGTAAGAGCGGGCTGTGGACTTGTCAGAAATAAATCTTGCCACTCGCAGTCTGGCTGTCCCTCCCCAATGGCGGGGCTGACTCAGGAAGGCAGGGGTGATGGCTGGAATGGCACAGCCTCGCCTGAGAGGTCAGGGACAGAAACTGCCCGTGGCTCTCCTCCTACACCTCTGCTGGCCTCTCCTCCCGCACTGCCATCAACTCTGTCACCAAGTCTTCTTCCTTTCTCTCCTTAAATCTTGCCATTCTCCTAGATTCCACCCTTCCACTTCTGCTTTCCCCCTGCAGCTAAGCTCTCTTGTCTGTTCTTGGCTACGCCTTCCCAACCCCCGGCAATAACACACCTACACTTGCAAATCACAAACCCACATCTGCCACAGGAAGAGTCACCACCATTTTACTGGGAGTAGTCCATCACACTTTCCTGGTCTCCTGAGTTTCAAAATATTGTCTGAATCTGTCAGTTTCTCACCATCTCTGCTGCCTGCTCTCCAGCTCCATGCCACCTTCATTTCTCACTTGGTGTCCCTTGAGAGCCCTGTACAGTTTCTGCCTGTGTCCCCGGGATTCCTTGTAGTCTGTTTGCTACATAGCAAGCTATAGAAATCTTTAAAGTAATCTGAGTCAAATCACATCCTTCCAGAATCTTCCGATGGCTTCCCACTGTACTTCAAATTGAATCCAGACTCCAAAGGCCTGGAAGGCATACACGATAGGCCCTGCCTCCCTCTCCAAACTCCTCCTCTACCGATCTCTCCCTTGTTCATGTGGCTTCTGCCACAGTCCTCTTCTTTGGTTCCTCAGTGCAGCCAGCACATTCCTGCCCCAGGGCCTTTGCACATGTCATTCTTGAAAACTGGAATGACCTTACTCTTATCACCTGTTTGGTGAACTGCTAGCATTTTTCAAAGCTCAGCTCAAATATCACCTGAATGAAGACTTCCTCTCACCCATGCCAGGATTATGGGTCCCTCCTTGGTGTCCCTATGGGACCTTTGCTGGCCCTTCTGTGGCTTGCATCACATCTTGTCTAATGGCTATTTGTGTCTGAACCTGTTTTATCCTCTAGACTGTGAAGGGAAGGCCTCCAGGCATGTCTGGTTACTCTCAAGTGTTCCCGGGCACCCAGCTCAAGGCCCAGCCCAAAGCTGGTGACAGTGAATATTGAATGAACCAGTGTCCATGTCCTCACTGGCAGATGCCAAGCTGCCTCTTTCTGTATCCCAGACCCTAGGACGGTGGGTGATAGAAGCAGGGTCACATCTCATCACAACCATACCTCAGGCCTGCCCCTCTCTTGCCATTTATGCCTAAAATCCTCCATCAGAACCTGGTCCTACCCACCTTTTAAAGGTCATCCCAGAAGCATCCCAGAGAAAACTGGATGAGCCAGGTGAGGAGCGAGAGCACAGGTCTGAATCCTTGCTCTGCCAGTTAGCAGCTGGGTGCTGTTGGATAAGTTATACAACTTCTCTGTGCCTCAGTTTTCCCTCCTGTCCAGAGGGGTGAACGGCACTATTGCAAAGATGAATGAAACAATGGAAATGATGTGCTTAGCACATAGTGAGTGCTCCTGAAAGGTGAGCTCATGAAAGGTAAGCATGGCTGCTTCAGGGCCCGCTGGTCCGACCACCCCTGGCATAGGCTTGGGGATGCCAGGACAGCAGCAGAAAGTAGGACCGAGCTGCTTCCCAGTTCACACCTCAGTCAGCCTCCCCGGCCCCTCCCGTCTCGGTAGGAAATGGGTCGTAGGCAGGACACACACCGGGATCCCTCATTTCCGCTCTTGTCTTTGGGGACAAACACTTTTAGTTTCATTTAATCGTAAAGCTTCTTAATTAGTTTTTTTTTTTTTCCATTTTGAATTCTGAATGGTAAAGCTGTCCTCCCCAGAGGGAGTGGACATGCTGGCTCCTGCAGGACCTGGAGCTTCCTGGGCCTGGAGCTATGTCCCTCCCATCATCCCAGCTCAGGTTATTCAACAACACCTCTCCAGCACCTGTGGTGTGCCAGGTTGGGGACAAAGCAAAGATAAGACAAGGTCTCCACCCTCCAAGAACAGGCCATGGGAAGGGATTCATCACTTATTCATTCAACCAACATTTTTCAAGTGGTGCCAGGCCCAGGGTGCTGGAGAGAATGTGGTGAATGGGATAGATGTGGTCCTTGGCCTCTCAGAATGCATTGCCAAGAGGAGGGGATGCACAAGGAAACAGTCATAAACCAGCTAGGTGAGGCTGGAGAGGTATCTGATGAACCCCCGAGGCTCACCAGGGTTTGGCTGATCTAGCAGCCGGTGGGGTGGAAGGGCTGGGCGGGGCCTCAGAAGGCAGGGCTCCAGCAGGGCTGGCTGGAACTGTCTCCACCTCTCTTCCTCTCAGCCATTAGGGAGACTCTTTCCATCCATTTCTGGTTCACAGTGGGCTTGGCCTCAACTAAAGCACTTCCCACAGTCTTTAACACCTTAATTTGAATGAGTGCCCAGCGAAACCTTTTCCTGCAGCCTCTGTGGCTGTTTGGTGCCTCAGGGAGCAGGTAAGAAAAGTCACTAGTCAAAAGTGAGAGTTTCCTGGGCCTCTGATGTCCAGTTGCTCTGTCTACTCCTAGACCCTGTACTGTGCAGGCCCCACGTTCGGATGTGCTGAGCTCACCTGGCCTTGCACACCATGCAGCAGGCAGGGAAGAAGAGGGAGGAAGGGAAAGCAAACTCACAAGGGCCAGGCCCCGTGCTGGGCACTATACCTGCTTTTTCTTCTTGACCCCCACAGCCCCCATGTGAGAGGGGGTCTCATTTGCCCTTCACACAGGAGGAAACGGGGGCTCAGAGAGAGGAAGATGCCTTCCCAAGGTCGCACAGCTTGTTATGGATGGAGCTCGGGTTTGAACCTATGGCTTCTTACTCCTAGGCCAATGTTCTTTCTATTATACTGGTGGCTTCCAACCCTGGGTCCCTGGCTCTTAGAGGTCCCCGAAGGCAGTCATAAGGGTCTGATTTAAAAGCTCAAAGAGAAAACACTCTCTTCCCATACAAAGGGCACTCAAGCAAATGAAAACAAGTGTTTTAGCTGGAATCAGAGGAACACGGGAGGAAGCTCCATTCTCTCACCCAGGACAGAAGCTCTCTCAAGCAGTTTTAAATCTCCATTTCAGAATGGGTGAATGACCAATTATTGCTTAATAAATGCAGCTTTTTGGAAAGCCAGTTTTTAAAAGAACATCAGGTCCATTGAAGTCAAGATGAAGGGGTCTTGGTTGGGAAAGGGCTGTGACGATTGCATTTTACCAAACATTGCTGGCTGGATCCCCAAGACCAGAAAAGCAAGGCTCAGAGAGGCTAAGGCACCTGCCTGAGGTCCTACAGGTGGGGAGGAGTGAAGCCAGAACTCGAGCCAGGTGGCCTGACTCTGAGGCCGGTGCTCTTTTTGCTTCACCAGTGAGACTCATCTTGCCAGATGGTAGGACCCCAGGCCCCAGCCTGGGGGGGCGGGCCGTCAAGGAGGTGGGGACAGGGGGAGCGCCAGAAGCACAGGTACCTTCTCATAGTACTGCAGCTCATAGTCCAGGATGACGCCGTTGGGCTGGTCGGGCTGGGACCACGACAGGGTGATGCTGTCCACGGTGCGGCTCACCTGGTGCATGATGGACACAGCCGATGGAGCTGGAAGAGAGGTCAGAGGTCAGGATGGGCATGAGAGGGTGCAGCTTCCGGCCTGACCTTAGAGGTGCCCAGAGAGGGCTATGTAACCAGAGAGGGGAAGCACCTAGCCACGGCCACAGAGCCTGGGAAACTGAGAGGGTGCAGAGGGACTCTTGCAGGGCCAGAGATGCTGCTCTCATGGGGCGCCTTCAGATTACAGACACCTCAGGCCATCCCTGCAGAAACTCGAGCCTCATTGAGTGAAGAGAGATGCACTGGGCCCCTGCTCTGGCCTGGCCCCGAGTGGATTGGAGGAAATGTCAATCATTCTTTCTTGGAGCTTATGGTCTACCAGACCAGGGGACATCAAGCCCCCTAGACATGGTGATGGGGATCTGGGAGAGGGAAGCAGAGAAGGTGGGAGATTCATTCATACTATGTGCCAGGGATATAGCAGTGAATAAAACTGACCCCTCCCCCCAAAATAAACATATGAAAATGAATTCACAGGTACTATGGAAAATAGTTTGGTAGTTCCCTAAGAAGTTAAACATAGAATTACAGTATGACTCAGCAATTCCACTCCTAATTATATACCCCAAAGAACTGAAAACAAATTTTTTTTGTTTTGTACTCAAATATTTGTACACAAATGTTTGTAGCAGCACTATTCACAATAGCCAAAAGGTGAGAACAACCCGGATGTCCATCAATGGATGAATGGATAAACAAAATGTGATATATGTATATAATGGCATACTAACCATAAAAAGAATGAAGTACTGAAAAATGCTACCATGTGGATGAACCTCAAAAATAAGCTAAGTTAAAGACACAAAAGGTCACATATATGATTCCACTTACATGAAATATTCAGAATAATTGATAGAGACAATAAACAGATTGGTAGTCGCCAGGGTCTGTGGGGAGAGGGGAATGGGAAATGTTGGGTATGGGGCTTTCTTCTGCAGTAATGAAAATGTTTTGGCACTAGATAGAAGTAGTAATTGCATAACATTGTGAATGTAGTAAATGCCATTGAATTGTACGTGTTAAAATGGTTTAATTGTATGTTATGTGAATTTTATCTCAATAAAATCAATTAATCCATCTCTCCTCTGGTGTTGCTCGTGCCCTCATGGAGGGTGGTTAGATGAAGGAAATGAGAAGTCGGGAGGCTGTGTTTAGTGCTGGAAGAGAAAACATTTAGTCCCATCTCCTCATTTTACAGCTGTGGAAACAGGTCCAGAGAGGGGTTGTGAGCTGCCTGAAATCACACAATGAGTTCATGGCATGCAGCCCTTCCCTTGATCCCTGCTTTCATATTGTACCCTAGCCTGTGTTTTTTGCCTTCTGTTCAAATGGAACAAACCTACACAAAGCACCTACTATGTGTCAGGCATGGCCCTGGCCCTTTACACATGTGCTTCCTGAGCTGACTGTTGATGAGGGGGCAGCATTAGCCCCAGCGACAGGTGAAGACACCGAAGCTCAGAGGGGCAAGGGGCTTCCAGAGATCACACGGCCTGTCAGTTGGGGTGGGAGGATTTGAACCCAGGTCCATGGCTGTCCAGAGCAGTGTTCATCCCAAGAGGTGGACTGGCCAAGGATGGACTCCTGACTCGGTCCCTCCCTAGGGAAGAACAGGGGCAAACTCCTCACCTCTCTGGACTGGAGGTTTTCACGATCCCAGGAGGGACTGAGGGCTCACCAGGGTGAAGGGCATGCCTCCTGCAGTCTCTCTTGGCTCCTGGGTGTGTTTGTGACAAGCAGATGCCCTGTCTTGGCCAACACAGGGGTGCCCGCTGGCTGAGGCTGACTCTTCTTCCTACCAAATCCTGCCAAAACCTGCTTCTTCCTCTGTTTTTATCCCTTCGTCCCCAGGGTGGAGGGAATAGTCTGTCGGCCAGAAGACCTAGGCTTTGCTCTCTAGCCTGCTGCTGCTGTCTGTGTGACCTTAGGCAACTGCCGCCCCCCAGCCCCCTACCCCCCAACACCTGGGCTTCCTCCTCTGCACCAGATCTGAGGCCTTGCAGCTCAAATGCTCCCTACCTGTCCTTCCCACATAGCCCTTGGCCTGGAGTTGGATCGGCCCAGGGGCCAGCGTGGGCCCAAGCAGGTCCAGGATTCCCTCTAGCACTCCAAAGAGCTGTGGAAAATTGGCCTAGGACACCCCCGACAGGGTGGCAACCCCTGCAAGAAGGACTTGTACCCCAGTCCAGGCATCCCCGACAAGCCTCTGTTCCTTCTGCACCCTGAGGGACGGCTGCTTGACCCTCATCTCGGTTCCTTGCCCTGCCAGGGACAGTGGCCTCTGGGGGAAGGGGGAGATGGGGAGACGTTGGTCAAAGAGTACAAACTCCCAGCTACAAGATGACTAAGTTCTGGCAATATAATGCGCAGCATGGTGACTATAACGAACAATACTGTATTGTATATTTGAAAGTTCAGAGAATAGATCTAAATGTTACCAGCACACAAAAAATGATAATTATGTGAGGGTACGGAGGTGTTAACTCACCTTATTGTGGTGATCATTTTGCAATATATACATGTATGAAAACATCACCTTGTACACCTTAAACTTAACACATGTTACATGCCAATAATATCTCAGTCAAGCTGGGGGAAAAGATTTCAATTCACAGAGTCGCTGTGGTGGCGACGTGATGCTGGGGCTCAAGAGAGGACCGTTGAGGGTCCTCGCCTTCTGGGGGCTCATGCTCTCATGGGAGAAAGCCTATTTGTTTCACTCACTGAGTGCCCGCTGCGGGCTGGAGTGCCTTAGCCCAGCGGGATTTGGCCAAAGTGATCCAACCCCGAGAAAGGGCAGTGTTCCTCCCTTTGTGTCTTTCCCTCAATTTCACCTCCTAGCAATGACGATAAGTGAGAGAATGTGTCCCTATAGATTACTGCACTTTTCAAACTTGAGGGACATAAGGAGATTTGTGAAAACACACTGCTGGGCGCTGCCTCCCAGAGCTTCTGATTTCATAGGTCTGGGGTGGGGCCTGAGCATCTGCAGTTCTAACAAGCTCCCAGGTGCTGCTGATGCTGCTGGCCTGTGGAGCCCACTCTGGGGAGTAGTGGATTCAGGGCCAGAGAAGGGGAGTGACTTGTCTGTCCACAGTCACCCAGCAGGTAGAGGTGGGGCCGGGACTAGCCCCATGCCAGCTGGTCTAGTATATTTTCTACCCACCATGCTGCTCTCACAGCATGGCTTCTGCTCAAGACTGCCCCTCTCATCTGCCCAGGCTAAACTATTCCTCCAGGGCCATCAGGCTCAGATAGATAGTCTTGAAGCAGTGGTACAAGTAGTTCCAGAGAGGTGCAGGGCAGAGGCAGGTGGGGGCCAGACCTCCAGGCTTAGGAGCTTGCCCTGTTCTGAGGCACTAGGGAGCCACGGAAGGCAACCTGCTCCTCAACTAAAACACAAGCTAACATCAAGCTTGTCATCTTCACAACCCCTGTATGCACAATGATGCTCCACCCCCCTCCAAAAAAAAAGGTTCACAGCTAACCCCTAACACTGCCTTGTTCACTCTTCGCTAGGTACTTTTCCAAATGCTTTACATCAGTTAACTCATTAATCCTCATATCAACCCCACGAGGCTGGTATTATTATTATACCCATTTTATAGAGGAGGAAACGGAGGCACTGAGGTGTGAAGTAACTTGGCTGAAGTCACACAGGAGGCAGGCAATGCAGCTGGGATTTGAGCCCAGGCCTACCTGGGTCCAACATATCCTTTCCCCTCTGGTGGCTCTGGCTGATGCTGGCTGACCCGGTGGCTCTGGCTGATGCAGGCTGACCCGGAAGGTCTGGAAACCAGTGGACCTCAGAGGGCCTCTGAGGACACCCTGGTCCAGATTGCACCCTGTTGCTGCAAAGCTAACTCTACCAGGCTCTCACTGACTCACCTCACCTACCACCTGGCCTGCCTTGGCTCCGGGAGCTCAGCTGTTGGTGGAGGCAGGTCCCACATGGCCATGGGGGTCCGGGCTTGGGGGACTTAGCTGGCAGGCTTGGGTTACAGGCAGCTAACGTGGCTCTGATCCCGTAAGCCCCGTATCCCTGGGTGTGGCAAGGAGGCGGCATTGCTGGGAAGATGATCAAGGCGGGTCAGGGGGCGCCAAGCGGGGCTGGCCTTTCTCCTGGAATCCAGGGGGATTAACAGCGGAGAAAAGGGAACAGCTGGATGTTCTCCTATCCCTCCGGCCGATGGCAGCCCACCCTGGGGTGTCAGATTTCTCTGTAAGTTGGTCTTCAGGGAATTCTGGTATTTTCAATTACCAGCCGGGCACGCCGGCAGAGGGATGGGGTCAGTGGTGCCCCGTGACCCCTGCAGGGAGATGGAGCCCCAGGGAGCAAACACAAAAGAGGCTTGTGGCCAAGAGGGGAAGGAGGAGGCCGGTCAGGCGGGGCCTACTTGGCTGGAGCAGGTGGTCAGGGGCCCTGCTGCCCGCAGCGAGCCCTGGGGGATCATCCAGTCCCTTCATTAGCTGACACTTGGGGAAGTAGCCTTCCGCGTGTGCCTGACCGAGGTGGTCTCTAAGGACTTTCTGAGACAGGCAGGAAGTCCGGAGGCCTGTGACCCTGGCTACTGCAAGAGGGTGCGGGTTTGGAGGCCCTGCTCAGCTTCGCCTCCACGGCCCTGGGCTATGAGGAAGGAAAGAGACCTCTACACTCAGCCTTTGTCCTTTTATCAGTCAAAAGACGACACCATGATCTCAGAGGGACCGGGAGAAATCACTGGGCATTAGCCCCAGACTCTCGGATCCCGCCGCCTCTCTGAAATCTTCACTCCTACTGACAGCCCTCAGCGGCTTCTCACTGCACCTGGAATAAAACACAGATGCTCCACATGGGCCCGGCGCCTGCCACCACCTTCCACTCGCCCTCTTGTTCCCAAGCGCCATCCACACTGGGAGCCTTTCTGTTCCCAGTCATACCAAAGTCATTCCTTTGGCAGGGTCTTGCCCCTATAGTGTTTCTGCCTGGTAACCTCTTCTCCCGAATCTTCCATGGCCAGCTCCACCTCTTCATTCAGGTCTCAGCGAAACTGCCGCCTCCTCAGACAGGTCCTCCCTGACCACGTCCTCCCCTTTCTTTTCTTTATAGCACTAACACTGTCTGAGGGCTGGGATCTTGTCTCTTTTATTCAATGCTTTATCCCTAGTGCCTGGAACTGTGTGTGGCTCAGACTAGATGCTTGATCGATATTTACTGGAGGAAGGAAGAAGGAAGGAGAGGAGGAAGAGAGGACTCTCACCCTTCGTAGCTCCTTCAGGAACCTGGCTGAGTCCACCAACCTTGGGGGCTGGACCCTGGGGCAATGGCCTCAGTCAGTAGCCAGGGGAAGGCAGGGTGGCTTGTATGACAGTCACTAACTATTAGCTCTCCCTCAGACCCCTGTGATTTGACCTGCTGCAGTGACAAGGGGCCTCTTGCCCATCAGCTGACCTGCAATACTACAATTGTTTATAATTGTGCTTGCGTTCTTCAGGGTCTGCAGCAGGAATGCTTAACCCGAGACAGGACTCCTGGAATTTCTGGTTGATGATGGGATAGCTGTTTTGAGCTTTCATCTCTTAAACTCATAGCAATGCAGTTAACTCCCGATGATCCGACTATAGTTCTGGGTGACCTGACCGTGATTCTCACCACAGTATTTCCACTAATAAAACTCTTCCAGGAAATGGGCCTTTGTTTTTTTTTTTTTTCCCGATTGGACCAAGGCTCTTAGAGAGTTGCGTGGGACAGAAAAAAAGGAAAAGGAGAATTGGTGTTAGGGTGGTACTTTTCTATGAAGAAACGGTGTACTGTGGTCAAGAAAGTTTGAGAGACACAGAATTCTAGACCTCTGCTTGTGAGACTCACACTGTACAGTACTTTAGTCAAGGTTCTGAGAAGTCCTTCAGGGGAGAAGCCCAGTTAACCTTGTCTAACCTGGTACTCTAGGTCTCATTTGGTCTCAGAACCCCTCTTTTCACATAATTAATTATTAATATCTTTGGGACCAGTGACCTGTGGAACATAGTTTTGAAAAATAAAAAAAAAATAAACAAACATAAAAAACAGATCTAGGAAATGTTATTTTTTTTCTTGAACCTGAGAAAAGTTCCTGTCTAGGGTGGCAATTGGCTATTCATCTGCTCATTCATTCTTCCCTTGATTCAGTACATATTTAGCAGCACCTGCGCAGTCTGCCACACAATCAGATGGAGTAGAGGTCAGTCACCTCCATTTTACAGATGAAGAAGGTAAGAGATCAAGTCTCCTGCCCAGGGTGCCTCAACTCATAGGCAGCAGGACTGGGATCAGGATCAGGCTGGGACCAGGTGGTTTTTTTTCTCCCCCTGATTACCTGGCCCTATCCACAAGTGGCATTTGAGCAGGCAGAGGCCAGGCCCTGGGCTTGGTGCTGTGGAAACATCTAATTACCCACTTCCCTGTGAGCCGCTGAACTGCCTTGATCCCACCTGTGGCTGTGCGGCGGGATCCAGGCCATATTAGTGTGCTTGCCTATGATGTAAGCTGAAGTGTGTGACTTCTAGGAAGTCTTAAAAGGGTGGAGTCCTACCCTTCTCACTCTCCTTCTTCCATCCTGCTGCCTGGGACATGGAAGTGATAGCTGCAGCTCTTGCAGCCATTCTGACCCATAAGGACAAGAAGCTATGTACTGAGGAGCATGGATCCATGATGATTCCATGGAGTTGCCCTAACTCATATCTTGCAACATTCTTTATGCCTAAGAAACACAAACCTCCATTTTGTCTAAGCCACTATGGTAGACTGGTTGTATTAATCACCTTCCTATATCTACACTTTTTGCCCTGTAACTTGTGTAGTCTCCTCTCTCTCTGACATTGGACCCATTGGCCACGTGACTTGCTTTGGCCAATGGGATATAAGCAAACATGATGGAAGCAGAGGCTTGAAAAAGCCCTTTGCATGTATCTGCTGGTTGTCTTGGTTCCCTGTGATTGCCCGAGAACATGCCCAGGCCGACCTGCTAGAGGTGGAGACACCTGCTAGAGGTGCAGACTTGTTGCCCAAGTTGTCCCAGCCAGAACCACTCTTAACCAGCTGACAGCAGTCAACCTCAAACATGCAATAAAACCCTGACAAAAGAGCTGCTAAGTGACCTGGAGGAGATGGAGTGCAGACATGTGACTGCTCCCCTCCAAGACCCATCCAGCCCACCCAGAGACCCTTGAGCTAAATGAAGTGCTTCTCGCTTTTGTGCCATTGGTTTTGTGGTTGGTTGGTAAACAGCAGTACTGTGGCAGAGGCTATCTGTTAGTTTTCTTCCTGTTACATGCAGCCAAACCCAGTCTTAACTGATACTCCAGGCAGGCAATACCTTCCCTGCAGAATGCTTGGGAGGATCAAAGAGGACGATGCATTCAGAGGGCTCAGCTAGGGGAGGGAAGTGCCCTCTCCCTCTCTCTTCCTTTCCCCAGGCATGGGCCTCGCCAGGGGCTCTCTTGGCCTGGTTCTCTCTGATCCTCTCCGCCCCCAGGGAGAGAAGTAAGTGAGTACATGCTCATGCCAGTTCTAGAGACTGAGCCACTGTGTGCCCGCCCCCCAGGAGGGCGGAAGGATCACAGGAGAACACGGTGGCAGAAAAAGCTTTGGAAAGTTGAAAGTCTTTCCACGAGAAAGCCATGTGGAGTGGTGTCACCTGGCCAGGCTCTTGGAGACTGGCTCTGCCATGGGGCTGCAGTATCATCCTGGGCAACCCCTTAGGAACCTCTGTGGGCATCAGTTTTCCCCTCTATAAAAGGAAGTGTTTGCATTGGCTGAACTGCAAGGCCCCTGCCAATGCCGATGGGCTTTAATTTGACTTACGTTCCCTTCTGGGACAGGCAGAATAATGGCCCCTGAAGATGTCCATGTCCTAATCCCAGAGCCTGTGGATATGTTACCTTACATGGCAAAAGGGACTTTGCCGATGTGATTAAGGTTATGGCTCTTGAGATGGGGAGATTATCCTGGATTATCCAGGTAGACCCAATCTAATCACTTGAGTCCTTAAAAGATGGCGCCTTTCCCAGCTAAGGGTCAGAGACCAGAGAGCTGAGTGCAGCTCCCAGCTGACAGTCAGCTGGAAAGAGAGACCACCCTCTTGCAACCACATGGAACTGAATTCTGCTACTACCTGAATGAGCAAGGAAATCGGTCATCTCCTAGAGCCTCCAAAAGGAGCACAGCCCAGATCCGGACTAGACTCTGGACATATGGAACTGTAAGATTAAGAACTGCCTGTCATTCTAAATTGCTAAGTTTGAGGTATTTTGTTATAGCAGCGATAGGAAATTAATACACCTTCTGACTTCATTTTAAGCCTAGATGCCATGTATTGTCCACCTACTATGTCCTAGGTGCTTTGTCTACATTATTGCTAATCTAGCAACCACCTGGCAAAGCTGGAATGACAGATAAGTGCCCATTTTGAAGATGATGACACTGAGGCTCAGAAAAGCGAGGTCTCCTGTTAGAGCCTGGTCACACTGTTTGGAAAGGGCCATGCTGGATGAGGGCCAGGTTTGCTAAGCTCAGCACCGATACCTCTTCTTCCACATGACCCACTAGGACAGGATGACGGGGGAGCTTCCTAACTGGTCAATCTACTATCCAGTATAGGTGGCCCCAAGGCTGCATTTCCTCAGACAGCCTGTGTTGTGGATGATCCCATCTGCACCGCCTGCCCCATCTCTGCAGAAGACTTGGGTCTGACCAATATTGGGCACCGAGTATGCAGTGACGTAATTACTCAGGCTCTGCCACTGACTGCCTGATGACCACAGGCAGGTCACCACTCCATGCCTTGCTTTCCTTACCTAAAAGACAGGCTAATAATAGGACTTACTTTATAGCATTGTTGTGATGATTCATCATCGAGGACGTGGAATGGTGTCTGGCACATAGTAAGCACTTGGTAAACGTGAGCTATTATTATGAGAGTGAATGTAGGATGATCTCTAATTTTTGAGAGCCTGCCTACATCTGACAGTCTGTGAGGCACCTTCATAACATGAGCTCAAAGCCTCATAGCAGTCCCGCCAAGAGAGGGTGATGAAACCCACGAGGAAGAAGCGACCAGACGTAGGCTAAGTGACTTGTCCGTGGCTACGTGCCAGTGAGCAGCTAGGCTTGATTCAAAGCCAGGTTGGTTGGCTTGATGCCAAAGCCCAGACCCTTCCTACCCATTCTCACCTGCTCTGGAACCGGGCAGAGGTGCGGCTGCTCAGAGCTTGCCTGGGGTGAAATCGTGTCCCATGCTGCCCTGATGGGTGGCCAAGGACTGGATGTAGCCTTGAGGATGAGCCCCACAATACTGACATGTGGCACACACCCTAGGTCTGCATGGCTGTCTCTACCTTGTTATTTGGATCTCAGCTTAAGTGCCACCTTCTCAGAGAGGCTCTCCTCTGACACCTGCCATGAGGCTTGTCTGTCTCCCTCTTGTCCCTTTCTGGTCTTGTTTGTGTGGAGGGCCACAGACCCTGGACAGCCAGACCGTATCCTGGGTCTGCCCCTTCCCAGATGAATGAGCCTGGGCACGTGCTTGACCTCTCCCAAGGCCTGTTTCCTCATCCCTCCAGTGGGGATACGTAGCACAGCCCGGCCTCTTTCTGCCGGGGGGTCCTGATGGGGCTCATGAATACGGC
Organism: Pteropus medius; assembly: GCF_902729225.1. Lineage (NCBI taxonomy): Eukaryota > Metazoa > Chordata > Mammalia > Chiroptera > Pteropodidae > Pteropus > Pteropus medius. Next base: position 2,511,197 of record NW_024354503.1, on the reverse strand, counting down.
ATTCTGGAATGGTGGAGTGTGTTTCGAAGGCGGCGCGATGGCTTTATGAAGTTAGGAGACAGCTCCGGTGAATGCCAGGGGACTGTGAGAAAGGCCCAGTCACTTGCCCAAAAGAAATACTTTTTCCTTTTAAGGCAATGAGCTAGATATTTATACGCTGAATTTTAGGGTCTGATTAAACCGACCACTGAATGTATTTGTCTGGAAATCAAATCCCCAGCCTGTTTTCTAGCCTGATCATACTTCTCCACACCCCACCTCACTCCATGCTTCTCTGAGCCCTGCTGCAAATGTTCACTGACCATTCACTGTGATGTGCCCCCGTCTAGGTGTTGGGAAAACCAGGTTGAAGAAGAGCAGATCCACCGTGTACCACCAAGGGGTAATGGTGAGGGAGACAGACAGGAAGGAAACGATCGAAGACAAATGGCAAATGCTCAACCACAGGAACTTGGGGGCCATGGTACTATGGGCATGTGACCAAGTCAGGAAGGTCAATGAAGATGAGCTCAGGCCTGAAGGAAGTGAGGGGGGTGGAGAGAAAGCATTTCAGGCAGAGGTTTGTGCAAAGACCCTGTGACAGAGAAGCTTGGTGTTTGGGAGGAACAGAAAGAACTCTCCTTCCAGTCTGTCTCCTGTACTTTCTTTTCCTGGGACACCTCCCTCCCTGCATGGTTCCATCCTTGCTTGTTAGAAGCCTCTCCATTCTTCAAGGCCAAGCTCAAATGCCTCCTCTTCCAGGAAGTCTTCCATGGCATGCCTTTCTCTCATTCTTCAGGAGGAAATGATCTCTCCTGCCTGTGATCTCACTCACCTCCCTGACCCCTCCTTGAGCCCTCACTCATGCCATCTTACATGTAGACTCTATCTGTGTCTCATCTTCCCAACCAGGACATAAATCCGCAAGGGCAGGGCCTGTGTCTTCTCCAGTGCAGACCTGAAGTCACATGGTCCTGAGTTTAAATCCTAGCTGAGGCCATTTTGTAGTGAGACTTAGCATAAAGGACTCCACCTCTCTGGGCCTCCATTTCCTCATCTGGTAAAGGGGGATAACGAGGTGAGGGTGCAGAATGGGCTCTGGGCGTCTGTGAAAGAGTGGGGCTTGTCGAGGGGCTGGGAACGGAGAGGAGGGGGAGGGGTGGTTATGATCAAGAAAGCCTCAGGGCTCAGAGGGCTTACGGGGGCTTAGATTCACTTAGACCTGAGTTTTCCAAATTCGTCTGATAATAGGAAACACTCGAGCCACTTGATAAAAAAAATGCAGATTTGCAGGGCTTACTCCTGGGGTTCTGGTTCAGTGGATCTGTGGTGGGGTCCAGAACCTGTGTTCTGAAAAGCTCTCATATAGTTTTGGTGGGGAACTTGAGGCCCGGAGGCAGGAAGTGATTTTTGTGAGTGGGATAGGTTGGATCAACGATCTCAGTTCTCCCTCTCCGTTACAGGATTATGAACCCATCCCTTTTGCCAAGTAACTCTACAGGGCTCATTTATTGCGGGCAACTACGCCATAAGCAGAGGCATGGCTTGGCTCGGACACTTGTGTTCCCAGCATTTGCCATGAGAGAAATAAGCTTGCGTGGCTGCTGGTCCAAGGAGAAGGAAGGGACATATGGAACAGACTGAATGCAGCCCACGTTCTGGAGTCCTGCCTGGCACAGACAGCCTGTGCAGATTAGCTAAACCCTAGCTGACCCACAGACTAGTGAAAATAAATGTTTATTGTCGTCAACCACTGAGTTTTGGGGTGGTTTTGTTATGTAGCATTATGGCAGCAATAACTGACTAACACGCTAAGGGCGCCCCGCAACTGATTGGCAAAGCTGGGATTCAAACTCAGGTCTCCTTGCTGCTAATCTGGTGCTTGTTTCTCACTGCTTCTGTCTTTCGATCCCAAGGGCTCTGGCGCCCTCCTCTCTGGAAGCCCCTCACTTCTACTCTATGCCATCTCTATTCTCTAGGAACCTCCAGCTCCAGACAGTGGGGGCTCATCCCAGCAGCCCAGACTCCATCCTTGTTGCTAATATGCTGAGGCTTCTTGAGTAGGCACTTCCACCCTCAGGGCTCCCAAATGGATGCAGGGGAGGCCCCCACACCCAGGGAAAGAACTCCAGGGGCTTTGGGGAATTTTTAGCTTCTCCCAGTTGAAAAGAGTTCCCTCCCCTCCACTCCCACTGGGAGCCTGGGCTTCTGTACCTCAGGGCTTTGTCAAACTGGAGAGACTCACAGCTGAGGCTTCACAATCTGTTGGGTGTCGTTGCCAACAGCTGCTGGCTTTTGAGGCTCTCCCAGATTGCCCACCTTGAGTTAGCTCTATCCGGACCTCTATCTGAGTGGGGCGTAAATGTACCCATGGCCTGACGAGAACTATAGGCACACGCTCAAACACATGGCCTCTCAGCCACAGCAACACTGCAAACATTCACAAACAAAACCACACTCTTTCTCAGATACAAACAGACAGGCCACATTCAGATATACAAACTCACGCTCAAATGCATCTCCCCCGCAAGCCCCTCAGATTCAGACACACTCGTACTCATGAATGCATGTATCGATAAGAAGCCACGTGCCACGGTCACATGTAATCACAAACACATGGTCCCCCCAACACATGTGACACGCCCACACATTCTCACAAATACATTCACACGCACAATCAAATCGAGAGTCACACTCAAGTTTCCTTGGACATTATCCTAAATTTTGCCCAAGCACTGGAGTCCACTAGACCTAGTTAATTCCTGCCTCTTATCCTTCTGGTTTTATGATGCAACTTCTCTGAGCATTATCTGTAAAATGGGGACACAGGTGCCTCCTACTCAAGGAGACCAGGGGGATATAGTAAGGTCGTGCGTGGAAAGTGCCCCTCAACCAGGTAGAGCTGGTTGCCTCTCTCCTTCCATGTCCATGTGCATGCCCCTCCCCCATTCCATTTCTTATATCACTCCCTTCAAAATTCTACTGGGCCCTTAAACTGCAGGTCAAATCCTGCCTCCTACATGAAGCCTTCCTGGACCTCCACCTGTGTATCCCCTGAGCACTCACTGTGTGGGCTCCACTTGGCATCAGAAAGATAAGCTGGAGCCTGGCCTTCCTTAGCTCTTCCTTGGACAGGGCCCAGATCACACTCACAGCAGGGGCTTGGCAAGGGTTCTTGAGTGAATACCCGAGGGGCACATTCACAGTGCCAACCACAAAGTTCTCAGCCCCCGGGTACCATAAGGTCCTTGAAAATCTCATGTGGCCCTTGGTTGTGGGGTGAGGCTGAGAAGTATCTCCTGGACTTGGGCACATAGAGGTTTCTGGTGACCCTGAGGACAGTGCTCTTGGTAGAGAGAAGTCTAAGTGGAATGGGCTGAAGAGGCAGTGGGTGGTAGCAGTGAGGCTGCATTGCTGGGTAACTTTTTTTTGCTGTGAAAAAATGCAGTGCCAAAGATGGAGGGTGACATGGGATCTCAGAAAGGATTATCCAAGGTGAGCTTAGGGAGAAGAGTTTTGCCGGAGTTAGAATGGAGTGGGCCGAAGGTTCAAAGAAAGCACCTGTGGAGACTGCTAGATGTCTTCGAAGTCTGTCTCCCCACCTTCCATTGCGATAGAGGTTTACGTTAGGCTGGGAGCGATTACACCTCCCAGCCTCCTTTGTGGCTTGGTGAGGCCACATGACCAAGTTCCTTCCAGTGGAATGTGCGTAGAGGTGATGGGTGCCACTTCTGCCTACCTTGCTTAAATCATTATCACTCCCTGGGCCTTCTCTCTCTCACTCCCCTTGCAGGCTAGAGCACAGACATGCCTGCGACACTGCTTCGACCACGTAGCCCAGGTGCATGGAGAGTGGTGAGTCAACAAGTCGGAAGGAGCACGGGTCCTTGAATCTCTTCACGGATCACAGCTACCCCACTAACCTGGACTGCTCACCCCTGGCCTCCTACATGAGACAGAAATGCATTTCTGTGTTTTTCAAGCCACCCAACACTGGGTCTTTTTGTTATAGGGGATTCACTTTTACCTTCAATCCACATATTCAGCAAGTGACAGCAATTATTATAAATACCACTATAATGGAGAGGTAACACTTCCAGGTGGTCAGATCACACAAACGGCCTTTGAAAAGAGGAAACCACTCCACAGAGGCCAGGGCGTCTTTGACGAGGGCCACCAGAATGCCCATTTGGCACAGCATGGTGCGCCTCTGCCGCCGGAGCCCGCCTTTGAAGTGCTTACCTGCTTGGTTGGTGGTGATGTTCACGGAGGCGAACTGAGGTGAGAAGGGGCTCTGGTCGGTGACGCCATTCACGGCTTGGATCTCGAAGGTGTACTGGGTGTGGGCCAGCAGGTCACTGATGTAAATGCGTGGCTCGGTCAGGCCCAGCTGGCGGGGTGCGTACTGCACGTTGTCTCCACAGCGGGTGCAGGCGCCCCGGCCGGAGCCGCAGCTCTTGCAGATGATGTTGTAGACGAGATCTTCCCGGCCTCCCGAGTCACGGGGCGGGGTCCACTCCAGCATGAGTGAGGTCTCATTGACGCTGGAGATCACAGACTGGGGTGCAGAGGGGATGGCTGGGGAAGGGGAGGGGTGTCAGTCAGAGAGGGCCGTGGGGGGTACGTTCCAGCCCTGGCTCCAGCCCATGCCTCTCCAAAACCTTTCTCCTCTCCACCCACTAGAGATGTTTCTAGAATATTACTTTTATCCAGCTACACATCTGTTTAAACCTTTCTCCCTGGACTTTGACCTCCTTGGTGTTTGTGACTAGGGACAGTCTTTTTGTGTTGGCGATTATACCTACCCAATGTCTATTTCGCCTTCTTTCTTATATCAGAACCTAATTTTATTCATGGTGGCGATATGTCCAGCGAAAAGACTATATTTCCCAGTTTTCTGTGATTAAGGGTTGGCCACTAATTACAGCAGAAGTTGTTGGTTAGGACCTTTTGTTAAAAGGAGACAGCTGTAGAACATCCCTTTATCCCTTTCTTTCTGTACCTAGAATGTGTGTGATGGCTGGAGCTTTGGCAGCAATGTTGGACTATGGAGTGACCTGAAGGATAGGAATCATGTACTATGTATGGATGGCAGAGCAGAAAGAAAGAGCCAGGTTCTGGAGAACTTCATGGATTTAACATACTATCCCAAGACTGCTTATCTTTGACCTTCTATTATGTGAGAATAAATTCTTATGGTTTAAGCCACTGGGGTTGGCTCTCTGTTACTTGCAGCTGAATGCCATTCCTGATACAGGGATTATATCATTGCCTTTGTAGTCACCCCTTTCTTAGAGAACCTTGGCCTGTGATACAAGCAGCCGCTGCCAGGTTAGTATGCTGGGCAGCCTTTTTCTGCCACAGACGCCACCTGTATTGGTTCTTCTTCTGCCAAGCCTCTCATTCTCTGTCCCTTTGTAAATCAAGACCTTGACTTTATCCTCCATGTGACTTAGCAGAAGGGGGTAAGGAGCCAGATGCCAGCTCTATGGTATCTGCTCGTTGGTAGCACATCTACCCCAGGCCACCTTTTCCAGCCAGTTTTCCATTTCCCCTCCCACCAGGTAACTGGCTGCTCCTCGCTCAGGAAAGGCTGGCTGCAGCCAGATAGCCACCCAACCCTCGCTCTGGGTTTTTCTGCAAGTGACAACTCAGTCACCTCAAGGGGCCCCAGACGTACTTGTGCAGGGCATGTCCAGAGGGTCCAGGTCTGCTCGGTAGTAGCCATTGCGGCAGACGCAGTTGGTGGCCCCTTCTGAAGTGGTCCGGCTGTTGATGGGACAGTGGGTGCAGGCCTCATCCCCTTGGTTGGCCTTGAAGGTTCCAGATGGGCAACCTGGGAAAGAAGACAAGGAGAGTCACTGGGGAAAACAGATGAGCATTCAGAGAGGACCATGCAGTCTCATGGAGGGGACATGCAGCATCGTGAAAGGCCATGTAGCCTCATGGAGGGGCCGTGCGATGTCATGGAGGGGCCACATGTTGTCATTGCTAGGAAACCCCATCTCCTGCAGTTCTTGGGGGTCTCCAGTTTCCAACGTGGCAGTCCTGTGTCAAGAAAGTTCCAGGCTACCTGGTCTCTTGTCTCTGAAGCTGTCTGTGCATTCAGCTGTGGTCCCTGGCAATTCCTTCTCACCTACTCCAGGTGGGCTGGCCACAGCTTCTAGGATCTATCCTGACTTAGTCTAAAGATTCTAATGGCTGCTCACTAATGGCTGTCTGAGGCCTGATTCTTATAACTAGGTTCCTGGGTCTCAGATGATCGAGATAATTAAATTATAGTATCGAAGTCCCAGCATAGCAGAACATGTAGAGAGGTGATATGGTAGAGAAGTCAAGAATGCCGGCTTTGGAAGCAGACATGGCTTTGAGTCTCAGCTTGGCCTTTTACTAGTTGTGTGGCCCTAGACAAGTGGCTCAATCATTCTGAGACTCAGTTTCCTTATTTGTAAAATTATGATTGTAAGACTCCTTTCTGAGGGGCATTGTGAGCATTTAGCATAAGTGTAAAGGCAATGACCTGAGGCCTTGCACAGTAGAGGTGCCCAATGAATAGTTGCTGTTAACAATAGTAGATGTTTGATCAGTTTAAAATAAAGAGGGCCTGAAGTACCAGGGACAGCCTGAGGAGGGCAGTGTTTATACTTCATGGGCATTCAGCCATCTGGGATCTCCCAGGGGCTTTGGCCTTCTTCCCTGCTCTGGGGAATGCTCAGGACTTGGGTTCAGGCCCTGCAGCTCAGGGATTAGGTGCCACAAGAGGTGGCCACGCTTGTGTGGGCCTGAGTGCCAATCCCCCCTACCCTTCCTCCTGGCCCTGGGATAGGAACCAAGAGGCCTGGGCTGCAGGCCCTATCCCTTTCTTGGCCTGTTGCTTCTTCCATTTTCTGGGGTTCATAATCCCAGCTCTGCTCTGGTGCCTTGAGGGTGGGTGGGGGATCATGCAAGGCATAAGTGGGAAGATGGACAGGGAAGAGCTTCGCAAGGGGCAAGTTCCTCTTTGGGATGAAATGTGACCAAACTGTCCACAGGCTGGGTGCTCTTACCTGGATCACATTCCATGCTAGCTGGAGTACTGTGTGACCTTTGGCAAGCAACCCCGACTTTCTGAGCTTCGCTTTCCTCACATAGAAATGGCTCACATAAATTGCCCACATTGTTTGTCCAGCCCGTCTTCAAGCCTATCTTCCAAGTCCAAGTCTTAGCAAATCACCCTTCCCCAACCGCTCAACCAGGTCTAGCCTCAGAGACCCTGCCCTCCTTGGTGCTTACATTACTTGAGTTCAGAGTGCTTTCCTCCTCTGCATAATTATTCATCAAGGGGTCTTCCGGCTTCCCCAGGATTGGAGCCATGTCTGATTCACAGCTCCTTCCCCTGTGTCTAGCACAGAACCTGGCACTCAGCGGATGTTCCATAAATACTTCTTGAAGCTGCCTACTTAAGTGGAAGGAGCTCGGGCTTTGGAGATCATGCAAGTAGAAAGGCAGCGAAGAATAGAGGTTAGCATGCAGGCTGCCTGGCCAATCCCAGCTCCATCTGTGCCAACAGTGTGACCTCGGGCAAGTCGCTTAAGTTGTTTCCTCATGTGCGGAATGGGGACAATAGTATCTACCTCCTAGAGTCTGGTGAGGATGAAGTTGGTTAATTTAGGCAAAAATACCTAGGACAATTCCTGGCATTATTACACTATTTGGTTCAAATACCAATTTGCTGGGCGACCACAGACAAGTAGCTCAACCTCTCTGAGTTTTCTTATTGGTAAGAGCACCTACCCCATAATGTAGCTGTGAGGATTGCAATCAATGAGCAGGGATGGCCCAGGTTTTGGGGTGGGGGGGTTGCAATTATAATCTCAGGGCTTGCTGGATAAAGTAAGTGCTCAGTAAAGAAGCCAAGGACACATACACCTGGGATGCTAGAAAATATTGTCCCTACCCCTGGGGCCCTACTTTGCCTGCCTCTGGAAGGAGCTTCTAGAAAGTGCAAACGTCCTAATCAACAACCACCCTGACCAGGCACTGTGAAGATCTTGGAGGAGAAACAGCTCCAGCTTAGTCCTTGAGGAGCCGCCAGGTGAGGGGGAAGATAGGACATTGACCCAACTAACCGGGCTGGAGAGTGGCACCAGTGAGGATGGCAATGAGTGCCTCTGGGGAGTTACTAGGGCCTCCATTGTACAGATGGGGAGACAGTGCTCTAGAATAAACAGAGAATGGCTGACATTTATTGAATACTTAGGACTTAACATGCAGTAACTCATCCAAAGCCTCACCCAACCCTATGACAGAGGTGATGTTATCACCCCCATTTTCAGATGAGGAAAGAAAAGCACAGAGGCCACTTCCCCAGCCACTACACTACACCGCCTTTCAGCTATTTGCTTTGTATCAATGGCCCATGAATACTGAGCAGGGATTGGCAGACTCTGCTCTAGGCACCTATCCAGGGCTCTCTCCGCTTTGCCATGCTGGCTCTGGGGTCCCTGAGTCCTCCTGTCCTCCCTCTCGCCTTCCTTTTTTCCCTGCTGGCTGGATGAAAGGGCAGCCCCATTGCCTTGGCACTGTCCAGTCAAGACGCAGGCTGCAGCCCTGGTTCTAGCTGAGCAGTTGACCTCTCTGAGCCTCAGTTTCCTTTGCTGTGGAATGGGGCACAGGGCTCCTGTGAGGGTCTGGGGCCATCCTGATAGATGCCAGAGAGTTTTGGCTCTAAGACCAGGATCCTCCTGGCTCCCCCTTGGGTGAGAGCCTGCCCAACCTAGCATGCCTCTTCCATCTGCTGGCGATACCCTGGGCCTGGCTGGTGGGTGGCTGCCCACTTTCCCCTCCACACTGTGCCAGCCCCTCCATCTGGACCACCTTCTCGGCTGTCCTCTCCCATTGCCGTGCCCTGGTTCCCTCTCACGCTCCCCAGGCTGCCTCCTCCAGAAGCCTTCCCTCATTAGGTGTGCTGCCTGGCCGCCCCTCAGCCTTCCTACTGGGCATTCTGTGGTTTCTGTATCTGTCTGTCATGCCTCCCCACTCCACTCACCTCCTGCAGCCACTCGATTACCAGGTCTTCCCTCCTTAGCAGTGCTCTGTCCTGGCTTTCTTTGCTGCCCTCCCACCCCTGTGGGCATCCAGAGAGCTCCTCCCACCCACTTCTTAGCCTCTCCTAGCCACCTGCAGTCCTGCCCACTCCCCAGAGCCAGCTTTCCAAAGTGCAAACTTCTCTGTGCCACTTGAAAATCCACGATGGCATACAATGGAATATTATTGGGCCGTAAAAAAGAATTAAAGATGGATACATACTACAATATGGATGAACCTTGAAAACACTGTGCTTAGTGAAAAAAGCTGGTCGCAAAAAGCCACATAGTGTATGCTTCCATTTATATGAAAATGTCCAGAATAGAGACAGAAAGTAGGTTAGTAGTTGTCAGTGGCCAGGGAGAGCAGAGAATGGGAAGTGACGCTAATGGGTTTCTTTTTGAGGTGATGAAAACGTTCTAAAATTGGTTGTGGTAATGGTTGCACAGTTCCGTGATTATACTAAAAATCGCTGAATTGTACAGTTTACACAGATGAATTGTATGGTATGTAAATTATATCGCAATACAACTGCTGTTTTAAAAAAATCCATAACAGCTTCCCACACTCCTCAGGGCCCCTGGGGCTGGCATGTGCCCGTCTCTCAGTGCCCACTACCCCAAGCCTGGTGCCCGATGGTCCACACGGTCAACTGCATACGGCGCCCATTCCCAGGTCCCCCTCTGTACCTCTGGCCTTTGTCCATCCTGTCCTCATGACCCGGAATGCCTTCTCTTTGTCATCAGGTGAGCTCCTACACCCCTTTAAGACTCAGCCCAAGTGTCACCTCTTCCAGGAGCTCTTCCTTAAGACCCCATGCAGGGTCGAGGTCCCTACTTTAATTACTTACTTATGAATCTGTAAATACCTGGCTGAACTGTTACTTTCCAATACGATGCCGGGTACCTAGCAGGGACGCGTGGATCAATACTGTTCCATCCAAGGTTGGTTAAAGCTGTGTATGCCAAGGGCCGACTGTAGAATCTAAAGTTAAATGCAGATTTCCGACTACACTGGGGTGAGGGGTGAGGGCAGGGAGGCAGGGGCGTGTCAGTGCCTCTAAACCCCGTGTTGTTCAAGGGTCAACTGTATATTAGAAACAGTTTATAAACTCGTGTGCTGTCTGTCTTTTCCCTGCCCTGGAAAGAGCTGGAGAAGGGAAGGGGAGCCAGGTTTGTTTGGGGTCATTGGTGCTCTAGCTCCTGGCAGAGTGGTGGGAACATAGTAGGTACTCGATATATATTTGCCCCTTACAGGATGTTATGAGAATCAGATGAGAAGGTGGGTGAGAAAATATGTAGCCAAGTAAATGCCAGGTTTGGTACCATCATTATCATCTCAATTTCATCAGGCTGCATGGATGCTCAGATCCTCTTCCACTTCTCGTTTGTTCTCCCCATGGGTCTTCCCAGGGGCCTGTCCATTGGGGTGACCTACTCATCCTGATTTTCAAACTGGAAGCCCTGCATCCCAGCCCCATCTGTCTGCAGTTCCCTAGATGCCCTGGCTCTACACACATTGGTCCCTCTGCCTGAATGAACCTTCTCCCCTAGCATCCTGTCCCCTGGGGTTGGTGAATGTGACATGTGCGCCTCTGGGAGACCTGCCCTCCACTCTTTATAGCAGACAATTCAGACCTCCACTGTAGCACACCAGACACATGTCCCACAGGCAGTGGTGTGCTGGCAAATGGCTGACGAGGGGTTGGGGAGCTCTGATTTGTTGTGTTTGCCGATTTCTGTGGTGTAAATGCTCCCACCAGGGCAAATTTCCAGCTATGAATTTGAGATAACTGAACACTGAGTTGGGAAAAACTGCCCATAGTTGGCTCTTGGAAAACAAACTGGCACAAACCAGCTCCAAACCACCACTGGACCTAACTCATAACCCATATGTGACTTCTCTGTGTTCTGCTCACTGGTTGGTGAATCCTGGTTGGGCTAGGGGCTGGGTCTTTAATCTCTACATCCCCAGCACTTAATACAGGGTGTGGCACATAGTAGGTGCTCAGTTCATTCAGTTTTCTGAATAAAGGTAGGTCTGTCTCCCCAACTGGACAGTGAGCAACTTGAGTGCAGGTGCTGTGGGTTTGATAGGTTCATATACACAAAGTACTTAGAACACACAGCAAGTGCTATGTAAATGTTAGCTGTGATTACTCATCCAGCATGTAAAAAAGAATAATAATTCCCGTTTATCATCATGTACTTTCTGGGTGTTGGGTCCAGTGATTTACATGGATTCTTATGCTAAAACAACATGACCACTCATTGAAGTAGGTACTACCATCCCCCCCATTTTACAGATGAGGAAACAGGCTCAGAGCGGGTCAAGTGCCCGCGCCAAGGTCACATGGCTTCTAAATGGTAGAACTGAAGTTTGACTCCAAGTCTCTGTGGTTCCAAAGGCCTTGTGCCCAGGTACTGCTGGATGCAGAAATTATCGAATGGCTGAATGTCAGGACTGGAGATGATATTGTCAGGCCTCCTGAGGAGACTGGGCTTGATGGGGGTCACTCAGCAAGGGAGAGACAAAGCCTGGGCCCCCCACACAGGTCTTGGGGCCAAAGCAGCCGACTAGCATCCGCCTTCTGCAGATGCCCAGAGCCCTTGGCCAGGCAACCAAAGGCGGGGATGGCAGCTGGCCGGGGAGGGCGAGGAGGATTACAGAGAAACAGATTTTCTCCCCGCCTGGCCCCTGGGCTCCAGGGATAGGTGATAATTGACCGAGTGAGCCCTGAGTTAGGCCGAGGCAGGGCTCCATCTGGGCCTGGCATGGCGGGGCCGCTAATTGGCACGGGGTGATCCTCAAAGCCTCCCTGGTTGGCCTGCTGCTCTGCTTCCCCGCTCTCCTCCCAGAGACTCCAGTTTACTCCTCAAAACAACTGTCGCCACACTGGAGTCAAGTGCTTGGGCCAGCCCTGTGTGCCAGGCTTTGAGGGCAGGGAAGGAGCGTCTCTGCCTTCTGGGGGTCCCTTAGAGCAGAGGGCTCTGTCTGTGGTTCTGGGAAAAGGCAGGCTCACCACAGTTTAGCTCTGGCTCCTGAGAACCTGAGCAGGAGGTCTGATGACAATGAACCTGGGCATGGACTGTGGAGCCAACTGCCAAGACTGAATGCCAGGCCTGGCTCTTGCTAACAGTGTGACCATGGGCAAGTCACCTAACTTTGTGCCTCAGTTTCCTTGTCTGTCTATGGAGAGAATGATAACAGTAACCTGACTTTTGTTGGGAAGATTACATGAGGTAATATAGAGAAAGCACTTGCAACAGTGCCTGCCTGGTTCACATTAAGTGCTATACATGTTTGCCTTTGTTGTCATTCATTCTTGGCCCATGACGTACTATGTGCTAAGCCCTGGGGATACCGAGGCGAAGACACAGTCCCTGCCCTGAGGACTGCAGGTCCAGTTGAGGAGATGGTGAGTAATGAATTCATTTAATAGACATTTATTAAGCTCCCGTTGTGCCAGGCACTGGGACACCGAGACAAAAGGTCCAGGCTCTGCCTGTAAGAGGGGGCTGGAACGCTTTCTTTTAACCAGGCCTGAGCACGGGCCGCTGTGGGCAGAGGGGCCAGAGAGTGGGTTCTGGGCTTGGCAGAGCCGGGTTTGAAGGGCAGAAGGTTCACTTTCGTGCTTTGGGATCTCCAAGAAGTTTTGGATTTAGGTCGGAGAGAGGAATTTGACCGGACAGAGGGAAGAGTCCTGGGCCCAGAGCGGGAAGGCCTGGGCTCGGCTGCCCCTACAGCCTCTTACTCGCCTTGCAAACTCTGTGAGCTCACTTGGGGCTCGGCTGGGACCATCCCTACGGCTTCCTGGAGAGGCTCAGGCACCCAACCCCAGGCCCTATGTTCTCCTTGAACTGTGAAAAACTGATTTGCTTATTTTCTGGGGTTCGTGCTGTGTGTATGTCAGGGCTGAGCTTGTGTTGTTCTTGTGGCTAAGTGGGCGGGGTTTGGGGGTCTCCCTCATGCAAAGTACCTTTTGCATTTTGCAGGCTTCTTGCTTTTGCTGCTTTGGTTGAGCCAGTGGAGTCAGTCTCCCTGCATTGGGCTGGGCAGGGTGCCCGATCCTCTGTGCCACAGGCAAAGCTACTCTGGAAGCAGGTGGCAAGCTCCTGGGATAGAAGGAGGAGTTTCCTCTTCCTGTGGCTACTATGTGTCCGTCCTGTGCTGGGCCAGGTGCTTCTCTAGCCTATACTCTCATTCAGTCATCACTGTCACCCTGTGCAGTAAGAGGTGCACCCCATTTTAGAGATGAGGAAACCGAGGCTCACAGAAAGGAAGTGCCTCATCCAAAGTCACTCAGGGACTTAGGAGAGGAGCCTGTGCCCCATGGTCCATGTTCTTTCTCACATCTGCCTCCAAGGCCCTCAGTGTTCCAGCATGACGACGGTACCCTTCCGTGCCCTTCCCTCCCCTCTCTCATCCCTGAGAAGGGGGGCCCTGCCTGGCCTGGTTAAGTCCAGGAGTGCCTCAGGGTCTCCTACTGGGACCACCCAGGGGAGGTCAGTCATCCCGCTCCACTCCCACCCCCGCCCCCACATGCCCAGGTTCCCCCAGCCTGGCCCTGCCGGGACCCGGGCTCTGTGGATCCCTGCGGCAGCTGGCAGGACTACAGAAGTCGGTGGCAGCAACTGTGTTAACACGTCTCCTCTTTGCCTGCGTGAGGAACTCAGGGCCTCCCCAGGCCAGCCTCCACACTGGCCATCTGCCAAGCCTTCCTCTGCTCAAGACCCTTCAGTGGCTCTCGTGCCTGTGGTGAGTCCAGCCTGCTTGAGCTTCTCCTCCATGATCTACCACATAGGCAGCTGCCAGCTCCCCGACAAGCTGTGCCCCGTCTCACCTCTGGGCCTTTGCTCAGGCCATTCCCTCCGCCTGATATACACTTCCCAGCTCCAGCCTGGCTAACTCCTTTTTATCATTAAAATCTCAGCTCCAGTGCAAATCACCTTTTGGTCCTTCTCCTAGGATCCACCCCAACCCGCACCTCCCAGGCTGAGTTTGGGGCCTCTCTCCTGCGCTCCTAAAGTACCGGCACTTCACCTCTGCCACTGCGAGATTATCTGGTTGCAATTGTCGGCCTCTTGCACCAGGCTGGGAGCCTGGTGACAGCAGGTACCCACCGTGTCCGGCACCTCTCAGCCGCAGTGTTCAGCTGACAGGTGATGGACAAGTGTTTGTGACTGACTGAGGCTCAGAAAGGTTGAATCTCGTGCTTAAGGTCACTCAGCTTGTGTGTGCACTGGAAATTTTGTTCTAGGCCTCTGGAACTCCCCAGACCATGTCAGAGCCCCAAGAGTTCCTCCTTGTGCCCCCAGGAATGGGCTCTCAAGGCATCCTACCTTCATCCTTCTTGGCATTTTGTTAACATGTCTTTCTACCTCCCGCCTTCCCACCTGCCCAACTGTGAGCTCCATGAGGGCAGCTACTACGCCTGCCCTGTTCACTGCCTGGCACAGAGCCTGGCACGGAGAAGGCCCGTAGGTCTTGGCCCTAAGGCTAGAGTAAGCAGAACTGTCATGACCACTGTGTCTCGTCACCTCTCCCCAGTTGTATCTGTGTGTCTGTGTGTGGGGTGGGGGTGTGGAGGGCGCAGTCTCCTGGAGGAGCCAGACCCTGAACCCCACAACCTGCAAAGGCGGGTGAGGGTGTTTCATGCCAGACCTTTCCGGCCCTAGGATTCTCTGTTAGACCCCCAGTCCCGCCTCTGGCCTGCCTCCCTTCATGCCATCCCCACATAATAGGGGCTGAGAGCTCCCGCCCGCCCAGCAGGCAGCCCCATTCCTCCAATTTCCTCCCAATTAATCAAGCTCTGAACTTTTTAATTATCTGCCTGCAGGGTGACTCCCCACTCTGGTGAAGCAATTAAGGACATTTCCAAGTGCTGTGTGGCTGCAGCAGGAGCTTTGACCAGGTCTTGATGGAGGAGGTGAGCGGAGAGAGGGGCTGGTGACAGGAGGGGTGGACAGGAATCCCCTTGGGCCATGGGGCTGCAGGGAGGCTGTCCTGGGCAGGCCCATTCCAAGGATCTGAGGCCACATTGTCTGGGGCGACCCTCTGTGTTCATTCAATGGCCCTTTCTCTGCAGTTAGAATCTGGCCTCACAGACCCCAGGCAGTTACCATGAGCCGGGCACTGGGTTAGATGCTTTGTAATCTTACTTCATCCTCACCTAGAAACTGGGAGAAGGAAATACAATTATCTCTATTTTATAGATGAGGACACGCAGGCTCAAAAACATCAGGCAACTCCAGAGATGTGGCTGGGATTTGAAGCCAGCTCAGAGTTCATGTCCACTTCATTCTGTTGTCTCTTAAAGACCAGTCGGGCTTGTCAAAGTGCCCTGGAGTGCTGAGGAAGGGGGTGCTTTACAATCTCACCGCACCCTCGCCGTGACCCTGGGAGTAGGAAATACTTGAGACCTACTGAAGAACACAGGCTCTCCATGTGTGGGGTGGCTGATGGGAGAGGGCGTTGCAGGCAGAGGGGACAGCCCACGCTAAGGCACAGAGGTGGGGAACGGCATGGTGTGTACGTGGGGAGCTACAAATAGTTCAGAGTCACTGAAGCATGAAGTTCGAGGCTGAGAGAGGCGGGAGAGGCAGCTGGAGGCAGGTGGGGTATGGGTCACTGGAAGTCAGGAGAACGTTCGTGACCTTCCGATTCAAGCTACTCATTTTATGACTATAGACTACATGACCCAGACACGGTGACTTTCCTAAGGTCACACAGCAAGTTAGTGGCTGATGGAGCTGGGGCTGCAGCCCAGGAGTCTCAATGCCCAGATTGAAAGGGAAATAAAGGGGCAGAGGAATGGTAGCTGTCAGATCACTGCAGGAACCTTTCGACTGGTTTCCTGGCTTTCACCCTAGCCTGCCCACCTCCCCACTTTCCTCTGGCTGCAGTCTGCTCTCAACATATCAGCCAGAGGGATCCTGCAGAACAGGAATCAGCTGTGTGCTGCTCCTGTCAAAGCCCTTCAATAGTTTGTTCCCACCTCACTTGGAGTAAAAGCTAATAGCCTACAAAGCCTGCTTTACCTCTCTAGTTAAACCGATCCTTAAGTATTCTATTCTTTTGGATGTAACTGTATCTTCTTTACCTCTCTGAACTTACTTTCTACGACTCTCCCTTTTGTCTACTCCATTTCAGCCACACTGGCCTCCTGGATGTCCTGGAGCCCATCAGGCCTCCTCTAGCCTCAGGGTCTTTGCATATCACCAGCCCCTCCCTCCGCTCACCTCTGCTTGGTTCAAGTTCTAGTTCAGCTGCCTCTTCACTATGTCCCTCTCTGAGCCTCACATCTTTCATCTATAATTGAGGTTAATGCTGTACACCCTACCTTCCTCCCCAGGCTAACATGGGATCCTAGTGAGAAAATGGGGAACGGAGTGCCACGAAAGTCCTCCCTCTGGCTTGAGGCTATCACTGCAACAGGGCTTGTAAAGGTCCTCACTGGATCCTTGAGAAACAGGCCCTTTGACGAGCTGTGGGCTCCAGGCCCCAAGACCTTAAACTGGATCGACACACCAGAGCCTTCCAGCCTATAATCCTTGGGCCTCACAGATGCTGGAAAAGCAAGTGTTAAATAATAATCACAATGTGCCCGAGGGGAAGCCGGATGTGCTGGGAAAGCTTGACACATCTGGCAGGGCCGGGCCAAGTCCCCGACACATCTGGCTGCTGTATTGACAGGTGGTATAGTGGGTCATTGAGGAAGGGCCTGGAGGGCTCAGTCCCTGGGCTGTGAGGGGGGCGATGAGTGGATGGAGCTAGGGAGCATCTCCTGAGCTGTCCACGGGCCATAGCCCTCCTCTGAGTCCCCCCTGCAGGCCTTCCACTGTACTTCGGTGGCTATGTTCTGAGAGGCTAATTTAGGACCCAGAACCCGGGCCACCAGATTCCCAAATCCCTGCCTCATTTTGTTGGCGTCAGTTGCCCCTGCTGAGGCTTGGGGAGCCCGGGAAAGCCCCCTCTCCTCTCCAGCTGGGGAGTACATTTTCGGGGTCACCTCATGTTGTACTTCCCCTTCTATGGGATCCAGAAATGTGATCATCAGCTCCACCTGAAGGAGCCCCCTGGGCTGAGCCTGGCCTCCTCCCTCCTCCCACCTGCCCCAAGAAAGCCATGGTCATTAATAAAGGACACAATTAGCTGTCAGCAGAGAACATGTCTGGAATTTTTTACCTGCCCGTGAGCTCGGTTAAGGCAACAAACCCCTGGACCCCCCGGGGAAGCAGCTGCCACACACCTTTCAGGGGCCCCTTTGCCCGAGCCCAGGGCAAGAGGCGGCCTGAGACTTTTTCAGGGCGGGTTCCACAGGCCCAGGCCTGCGCAGGGCAGTTTTTTCCAGGCCAGTGGAGAAAGTGACAGAGTAAGAGAGATTTCCTGGCAGAAGTTGTTTTTTTCAACCCAACAGGCAATACAATTCAATACAATTTTCTCCCCCTTCCTGTGCTTAGAGTCTTTTAGAGCTAGATCGACTTTAGAGAAAAGAATTGTTCATTCTCTCACTTTACACCTTATTTTATAGCTGGGGACACGGAGGGCCAGGGTGAGGAAGTGGCCTTTTTTGTGGCAGATGGAAATAAATACAATTCTCTTTTTGCTTCTCTATGGATCCCTAGCTCACCTAACACAATTAGAATTATTTGTAGCCAAGTCTGAAGGAATGTTTCAAAGTCCCTAAAGGTCATTCTGAACACACTGTCAAGTCTCAACTATGTGCTGAGTTTGGGGAGCGGGGCGCATAACAGCGAATGAGGAAGATGTAGTCTCTGCCTCATGGAGCTGAGGGTCTAGTGAGAGGGACAGAGGGAAAGAAGCAATGGACAAACACAATTTGTGATGGCCATGAAGGAGACAGGCACAGGCTGAGGCAGGACACAACGGTTCCTTTAGGGAGTGTGATCAGGAAAGGCCTTTCTGAAGGATGGCATTGAAAAGTCAGTCCTTGGGGAGAAGAATGGCCGAGTGGGAGCAATATTTGCAAAGGTGGTACAAGCTCATTGTCTCAGTTCCTCCTCAGTGTAGTGGGGTCATTACCAGGAATCTGATGCCCATTTGCCTGGCTTTAGCTGTCTGTGACCCAGGATAGATACTACTACGCCCACCTTTGTCCTAACAAGGTTGGGATGTGTCATCTCTATTCTGCAGATGAGAACCTGAGACTCGGAGCAATGACATGCCTTCCCCGGGGCGCGCGGACACCCAACTCAGGAGCCTGGACCTCCGATACTTGCCTGTCTCTCCTTGCCCTTCTGGGTGCTTTCCTGAACCACTGCCTCCCCCAGCAACCTGCAAGGTTGGTCTGCTTGAGCTCTGGTAGCCTGTGACTTGAATGCTAATGAAATTCCCACTCAGGAGTTCCCGGCATTTGGTGCCTCAAGGAAAAGGGATTAGGAAACACAAACAGAGAGAGGGGGGAGCTTGCCCACATTCACACTGAGGCTTGGGGGGCCTGCGATCACTCTTCCTCCTATGGGTACAGAAACCATTGCCCTCCTACTGTTGGCTTCTGGGGAGCAGGCGTAGGCCTCAGCTAACCCAAGCCATAAATCAAATGCACAAGATGTGGCTTTGGCAGCCATCCCAGTGAAAAAGATCTGGGGGTTTGAGTTGACCACAAGCCAAAAGCTGCTGAAAAAGCCAATGTGGTCTTAGACTGTCAGAGTAGAAGTAGAATGACAGCCCAGCATCCTCCCTGCTGCTCAGGCAAGGTTACTTCTGAGCTCCACGTTTAAAGGAGGTCTAATGAGTGATAGTGGACAGAACATCTTGGGCCTCCAGCTTGTTTTCCATCTGCAGCCATCTATGGGTGGTGCTGAAGATGCTTGGAGCGGGGTCTTAGGTACAGACTCTCCCGGGCAGCATTTTCTAGGCATTTTCTGGAGCCCCACTTGCCCCGGAGCATTGTCTTGTCTGGATCCCTGAAAAGTATGAGTTTTCTCCTAAATCTTGCTCAGCTCTGCCTCCATGTTTTAGCTCTCCTGTACACTGGGGATTTGAGATCATGTGGATGGTCTTTCTAGGGCCTGCCCTGAATTTGAGGCCAGACTTACTCAATAGAAAAAGCCCAACAAGGCTTTTCTAAGTAACGACTTTGTGCCCAGCTCTGTGTTGGGCACTAGGCACAGAGAGGATTAAGACACAGTCCTTGGCCTTGATGCCCACTGCTAGAAGGGGAGAGAGAATATGCTCAGATAGTGGTATCAAAGAAGGCTTTCCAGGGGAGGGGCCATTTGAACTGGGTATTAAGGGATGAGTAGGAGTCTGTCAGGGCCAGAAGAGATGCAGGATGTTTCAGGCAGACGAACAGTGTGTGCGAAGGAAGAGTGAAAGGCAGGATAGGGTGGCTGGAGCATAGGATGTGTGGGGGAAAAGGTAGGACACAGCTAAAGAAAGGATCACAGTGGACTTGTGTGCTCAGTGATGGAGTTTGGGGTTTTATTCTCTAAGAGCAGGGAAGCCAGTTGTGGTCCTTTGCTAGTGCTCAAATGGCTTCGTAGCTCCGTGCCCTCAGCCCTTGTCTCCCAGCAGCCCCTCTCCTCTGGGCTTGGCCGGCCCACTCCCCAGCCTCAACTCTTTGCCTGTCTCCTCTCTTTGTTTTCCCCAGATATCTGCCTCCTCCAGTTCTTGAGCCTTTTGTCCTGTGTGTGACCAGTACTATCTCTTCTACCACTAAAAATGAACTGAGCTATTAACCACAAGAGCCACCATCTATTGTGCAACTACCGTGTGCCAGGTTGAGGGCTTCACGTAAGTTATCGGGGGGCCATGCATCACAATGGATAGGGGCACGGGCTCTGGAGTCAGGGTCCATCTAGTCTTGAACCCTGGCTCTGCCACTAACCTTGGGAAAGTTACCTAATGGCTCTTAGTGCCTCGGTTTCCTCATCTGGAAAATGGGTCTATCGACAGGACTCATCTGATAGTGAAAATTTAGAGTTAATACCATAGAGTGTGTTAGTTTTTATCAACAATTCTTACAGTAATCTTTCAAGGGGGGTACTATTGATAGTCCCATTTACAGAAGAGACAGTTAAGGTTTTGAGAAGATAAGTTACCCACCCACAGCCCGTATCAGAGCTAGGAGGGGAGCAATGGAGCACTACACGTGAGACCAAAGGTGGGTATTAAGTATTCTATGGCCTTACCTCTTCCAGGTTGGTGCCTGGGCTGGGCCTAGGGGCCCAAAGCTCAAGGAGCTCACAGCCTGGTAGAGAAGCTGCCTGAGCAAACAGGCAGATTCCAAACAGTGTGACCAGTGCTAGGGGATGCATGCGGGGAGGAGGCGCTGGGCCTGGGAGCCCAAAGAGGAGGCTTTCACTTTGTTGTTCTGCAGAGGTGATAGCACTTGAGTTGTCTTGAAAGAAAGAGGAGAAGGCACAAGAACGAAAGGAGTCGCATGCTGGGCGGAGTGAGCAGCCTGAACAACGGTGTGGAGATGTGAAACCACACAGTGAAACTGAGGACCTGAAGCTGGAGCCCCGAGTCTGTGAGTGTGGGGGTGCAGGACATGAGGCTGGACAGGCAGGCAGGGTGGACAGTAATGAGCCTTCTGCCTGACATTGGACAATGGGTCTGTCGATGCCTCCTGCCTGCTTCCTGCAGATCAGATAGTTCTGCTGAGGGCATGACAGTTTGTAAACCCACAGAGAATCAGGAAGAAGCCTGCTCAGTCCCTGGACTGGAACATTCTTGGGTCATAAAGTCCCAAGAATGGCAGAGCAGAGACCTGGGGGGCCTCGGCTCCTCTGCAGGGCTCCTTTGAATCTAATTGATCTGAAACGTTCCCAGGGATAGGTGACTTCTTAAAAAGTTACTTTAAAAACACCCCTATCCAAAAATCTTATAAAAATCCCACACCTTCTCAATTTTAAAGGGTCAAAAGTTGAAAATTCTGAGCCAACAGCAAGATTTGCAGAACGAGGAATCTTTGGCCAACAGCCGGGATACTTGATGACAAATTTCCCAGACACGGTCATTTCAGAGCTGTCACCTTTAAATGGCACTTCAACCTGCCCCTAAATGTCTTCTTTATTTGAACAGTGTGTTTATGGGGCCTGGGCTGCTGTTCCCAGCTTGTGTTTTGGTTTTATAAAAGAGAAGGAAACACAGAGAGAGAGACAGACATCAAAGCAGAGGATGATGACAAACCTCTAATCTCATAAACTCTTCTCTTATCTCAGTCCTTCTAAAAATGGGGAGGCCTGGCTGTCACTAAAAGTGGCTCTGAAAGCTCATAAACTTGACAAGCACTTAGCTCTAGCACCCACAAGGAAGGACTCTAATCCTTGAGAAAACTGAAGATGAAGAGTGGGGAGGCGACTTCTGGTGAAGGGCCGACTGCAGAGAAAGCCCACACTGTCACCAAGTGAGGGCCTGAGAGCACAGCTTCCTAGCTTACTTTCTCCGACCTCATTGCAACCCTGTTTGAGAGAGTCTCCCTGGTTACAAGAGAGGCCAGAACCAATATTTTAACATTTGTGATCTTCCGATAAATAACAGCTCACACTTAGAGCTTACTCTGGGCTAGGCACTGTTTTAAGTGCCTTATGTGGATTAATTCCTATAATCTCAAATTATACTATAATTATCCTCATTTACAGGGGATACAGGCACCGAGAGGTAAGTCACTTGCCCAACATCACCAATTCAGTGAGTGGCAGAGCAGGGATTTGAGATGGAAGCCATGTGCTTTCTGTCATTCGCTGCTTGTTCATCATGCAAGGGGTGGGGCTCCAGGCTGGGCGAGGGCGTCACTCAGCTCTGTCACCTCCCTTCTTCTCACGAGAGCATCTTGGTGAACTCCCGGTCCTGTACGGTGCAGTGGTTAGTGCTTGGGCTTATCCCAGCTCCGCCACTTCCTAGCTGGGTGATCTCGAGTAAATCACATAACCTCTCTGTGCCTTAATTTTGCCATCGGCAAAATGGGGATAATAATGCTATTGCCCTCCTAAGATTCTTGAGAAGATGGATATGAAGCACTTAGAACACCACCAAATATGCAATAAGTGCCCAGTAAATGTTAGATGTTATTCTTATTATGGTCTCTTTCTGTGCCCTGGACCGTGCTGGCAAGCTGGACAGCCTCCTGCCCACCCCTAAAACCCCTTGCACTTCAGACAGCTGCCTGGCTAGGCCAGCCTCCCAGCTGTCTGGGCTTCCTGCTAGTCTGTCCCTATAGAAAAAGCAGCACTCTGGGTTCAAATCCTAGCCCAGCTCTTCCTGGCTGAGGCCTGTAGGCCCATGAACACACCTCTTTGAGTCTCCATTCTCTTGCCTATAAAACAAGGATGATAACACCTGTTTTAATAACACAGAGGTAAGAGCAGGCGTGGTTCTCTGCTCTTTGCATGACCTTGGGACAGTTGCTTGAACTCCTGGGGCCTCAGTTCCCTCAGCTGTAAAGTTTGGACACTCCCTTGTAGGGGTTTATACTGTGAGGACAAAATAAGGTTATAGCTGGACAATGCTATGTGCCTACAGGGGCTCATTAAATGGCTGTTAGTATTACCCATTTCTCCTGGTAGGGATCATTCACTCAATAGACATAAAGCCTTACTATGTGCCAGGTCCTGTTCTAAGCTGCTGGAGACATAGCAGTAAATAAGACAAGCTAGTTCCCTAATTGTAGAGCCTATAATCAAGTGATGGAGATAGGTAATAAACAGATATCAAATAAATACAGGGTGATGTGCTAGAAGGGGCTGAGGGCTGGGGGGCTACTCTAGCTGGAGTGGTCAGGGAGGGCTTCTCTGAGGAGGTGGCATGTGAGCTGAGACTTGAAGGACAAGAAGGAACTGGTTGTAGTGAGAGCATGGGAAAAAAGATTCTAGGCAGAGGGAACAGCTCGTGCACAGGTCCTTCCTCAGGGGGA